>NC_134577.1:55281603-55446603 GCF_050947875.1 Dermacentor variabilis
TGTCAAAATGCCTCCGGAGAACGAACGAATTGCAAGAGCTAGAAGAAAACGTAGCGTCCCTTTCGGCATAGCCGCTCGGAATGTTTGGGCGTTAGTAAATGGGAAAAAAATTGGTGTTCTTGTCGCTATGCGCTCGGAGGAGTGCTCGAGCACCCGGAAGTACACGAATTCCCCGTATACGAAGGCTACTCCTAGGCAAATTCACTGGTCGGGCGAAGGGTAAAAAGCTTTCTTTTGTGAGTCGGTAAATAACGAGAGCGTGATACAGAGGCAGAGGGCCAAAATAATTACCCGTACAATCAGCTCGAGCTCTGACCCGGAAGTGACTTTTGAAGCATGCGTTCATGCAGTTTATGCTTCCAAGAGCAGGGTAATTATCGGAAGGCTCTCACGCGGTAATTCGCAGCAAGATTCGCGCGTGGAAAGTGAAATGTAAACAAAAACAACTTGCCGCTGCTTAGTAATGCGAATGCGTGAATTGCGTCAAAATGAGGGTTGAGTGACATTACCATCGTTCGAAGCAGAAGCCTGTAGAATTTCACACAAGGTACAGAGTAAATCCTGCCTGTGATTGTAACGGCTGTGCACGTTTATGGCGTTTGTTAAAATTACAATACTGGCAATAATTTTCGCGAACTTCTCTCGATAGCTTATGGATCTCTCGAACCATAAGCAAGGGCGCTAAATAAGCCATCATAATTTTAAAATTGAAACCAAGGTAATTTGAAGACTGAAAGTTTGCAGTTCTGCTAAAATGCTCCTCTCTGCGAAACCAACACTTCCTAGCCAAGTTAGGGCGCAGACTGTTTCGGGAGGTAGAGCCTATAATTTAATGAGGAAACTTTCAATTTTCTATTTGCTTGTTACCTTTGCCCACAAAGTGGAAATATTCTTTTTCTGCCTTTATTCTAATACTTCAAGGTATGGTCGAAATATAGTACACCGTTATTGCCATGTTCTTGTGAAACGTATATTTAAAACGTTGAGGACTCGACAAACGTTCTGGAAAGTGTCATAACACCCTACTTGCAGAAAAAAAATAATGTTTATTAATATCGAAACCTGATAGGCCTGCTTGAATGTATATAATTCTATTTCACCAATCCTTCCAGTGACAATGGTACAATTTACAAAGAAAAGTACAGAAAAAAAAAACGGAGACAATGACGGGGCTTTGACTCGTGAATGCGGCGACTGTGAGCTAATCTTTCTGAGAAATGAACTTAGCAGAAATTATCCCTGGATATATATTCAAGGTACGATGGTTCGCCAGAATACTATAGAATCGATGAGAGGGACTATTTGAGGCAGGGAAAAATAGAGACGTGGGCCACAAGTAGGCGACAGGTAGCACTAGGCTGTTCAGCACAGAATTAATTGTACAAAAGGACATTCGGTTACAGTACTTGTCTTGCCAAGAACAAGGAATGATCTCATGCCTCAGTATTCTCAGTAAAAGCGCAATTTGATATGCAGGTTGTGAAGATCCAACGGTTCTCCGAATAGCGTCTCAAGAGGAACCAAATGCACGGACAAGATCGTGCGATCACAGCATCAGTGATTCGTTCGAAATGAAATTCTAACGTCCTTCCGAATCATGTACATTTTTCTTGTGTTGTTGTATTTCCTGCTAATGCACCCATTAGCCAAGGCGACATTGTTCAGACATTGTTCAGACAATTGAGGCATTTGTAAAATACAAGAAGAGCTCGAAGTCCTTGGGCAACGATATGAAATTGCTCTTACACGCAGAAGTGTCGGCACAAAGGACATGTACTTGCAAACGAAAAATCAGTTTCTCCATAAAGGCTAAGCAGCGAACGCGATAGCAACATGTTAGAATATTACACGAAGTTTAACACTCGTAGCCTCGCTGGCAGTATGAATACAAGCAAACGTGAGCTAAGTAAAAGCGAGCTGTTGTGCTATATAGGGGTCCTCTGCTTGAACCTTCTCATCGGATGATTTCATTTATGTTTATTGATTAAAGCAACGTCTTTCTTAGCGACTTAACCACCATTTTTTCCTATCGAGTATGGTTCAAATATCTCTCGTGGGCCGATCCCAGACGTAGTGCATAGCCGCGCCAATGAAAGTACATCATTTTAAGCTGTAAGCTCAGTGATTGTTTCGCACTTTTAATGTGCAAGTGTGTTAAGATTTGAGACGAAAGACATTCGCTGTCAGTGTTTCGTTTAATGACATTTGTTTGTGGGCTGCCACTCTCTGAAATCTGAGGAAAAATTTTGCCACGAATCTATGACTTGGTATGAGCAACTTCATTGATAGAATGGTGTGGCAATATCACCCGTATATACCGCATGTAATAGAGTAGGAAGTAGCCTGTATCATACAGAGACCTAAAGATATGTGGAACCTCATGGCGACAGCAACGACAATAATCCGCTAGGAGTGTCCACATAATTGCTATCGCAATAGAATCTTTGAGCCGTTTAATCACAACAAATAGCCAGCATGAGGCCTAACGCCTCTACCTAGTACACGGGCAAACAGAGGCCTCGTAGAGAGTAGTTGGGATTAGCGATAACAAGATGGGCTCATTTCACGTTCTTCAACAGCACGGGAGGTAAGCACATTGCATTCGGCATCCGTTCACATGAGGCCACTGCGAGAAGGATGCGAACCAGGGACGTATATCAGAGCAAGAGAGCGCCATGACCACTGCGCCATTGCGGCGGGGAACCTTGCCATTTCAGCTGTTCTGGTCAGCACACGTCATATGAGAATAACGTGCGGCCTATAACCTAGGCCTAATGTCCAACGCACGGGAAATCACTAAATACAGAAACCGGGCCAGAAGAGCATCGCCCTCAACATACAAATATTCAATTCTGCATATTCCTTCAATCATCGTAAACAATAAGAAATAATAAGGAACACACTGTCGCATATATACGTGCCTGTATATTCCCGTGTTTTTGCGACGTCGCCGTGAAAGAACCTTGTGCTGAATTCCGCCATTTTGAATATTTACGTTATTGTGGAAACAAGCGCACATCGCTCGTACTCTATAGGTTGCAGCGCAAGTGTCAACAAAAAGTGACTGTTTGTAGGGTCAGCGGCGTTTCTCTTCCCGCTGCACCCAAATAACTTTCTAATGTCCACATAACCGGAGAAATGCTCTAGTAAAGGGCCTCAAGAGAAGACATATATAACGTTGAGAGACACCGAAGTGATAAGGGCAAAGGAAAGGAGCCTAAGTAGGCAGGTCAAAGTTGATTGGGAGAAGAGGGACAGAAAGATGAAAAGACAAACAGACGAAAAGTTCCCTGTTAGCATGCACAGGCATGCGCAAGAAATTATTTGAGAGTCTGTTTGAAAGGAGAGCTCATGGGACAGTGGCGCCACGCGAACCTCGCATAGAAGGCCACAAAAGTGTTGCAACACTTCTTCAGGTTAACCAGTTTATACAGGGTGTTTCACCTACCTCACCTACGCTTTCCCTCTCCCCCCCCCCCCCCATCCTCCATCCCAATGCGAAGCCTTAAAATGTCCTCGCGCGCACTAGATCACGCAGCCAACTTGTATTTTTCACTTTTCTCTTCAGTAAATGATAGTGCGTTCGTTTGTATGAACTTAGGTTAATTATTATCAGTAAGCAATTTGCCAAATTTTAGAATACTGCCCTGAACAACACATCTTCATGGGAGTAGAGGTAGGGCCCCTATTGAGAACGTCTCAAATAATAACGGAGGGGGTTCAGATTGTTTCAGGCTGTAAAGGAAACGCACGAAATTTGTAAACGTATCACGTATTAAGCGTTGGAGCGTAGCGTTGCTAGTGCTATCAAGCCTCCAGTAATGAATCGCCAAAGGTTCAGGCAGACCGAACGCATGAACAGCAAAGGCGCTAGGACAAAAACAATGGCATCGCTTTTCACGTTCGCCGTAATAGTTTGCGTTTAGAAGCAATGAAGAAAATGACGTCATAAGTTTGACCATAGAGAGCGCATAAATTTTGAAGTTCCGTCAGATATTTTTCTGTTGGCTTGCGTAATAGGAAAGATGGTTTCAGCGGCGAAATGCGAAGCATCTGAAACGAGCGGCCGTCGCCTCTAGTCTTCGCTTGCGGCCTGTTCATGCATATGGTATGTATGCATTATCGATGATTCGTTGATGCCATGTTTGATTACATTAATGTCGCTGCACGCAGGCGCCTAATCAAATGATGCTTTATGGAATCTCGCGTGTATTTGTTGTAGCCATGCAGCCATGAAACATTAAAACCACAACAGACATTTTTGCGGAACGACGTTATTTGGACATTACTCCATATGCCCTGCGACTTTTGCTTTAAGGATTCTTTCTGTATAGCAATTTTTTTTCAAGTTGTTTAATTAAATATTCATATTTATTAGTCCAAAGAGAGAGTAAGAAATACTCTGGGCTACTTGAGAGAACAGTGCACAATTCTCGGTTGTATTTTCGTATAGCGAGCATGGATTGTTTGAGACTTGACATGAGTTAGACGAAACACCTTGTATATGACAGCCTGTGGCTACATATTGCGTAAGATTGGATTAATATTTCCTGCTACGAAGAAAAAATGCTTCTTAGTGTTGTAGAAATCTTCTACTCTGGCGCAGTGCCTCAAGCACATTTCTTCTATGGTAGCGAGAAAAATAATTCTTAGACATATCAGCGCACCCAGTACTACGACTTGATTAATCATAGCACGATTAAATAATGTGAAACGCATTTCGCGAAGGTACGCTACATGCCTCGTCCCGGTGGTCTGTCATGCAAATTTCTTTCCATCGAAATCGTCTGTGTCACAATGAAGAAAAGCGGGCAATCGGTTTTATCCTGGGTTGACAGCTTATGCTCAATTAGAAGCAGAAAACAAGCATCTCTTCCTTTGAATGCAGGGTAGAATCACTGCATTCGGGGTTCATCTTTTAGAGAAACGCATGGTCTTACATACACAATGCGCTTCCCATTCCTTCTTTATTTTCTGCAATGGAATAACGCAGCTGCTATCCTTTTGCATGACCGTTATTATTCAAATATGCCCACAATGCACAGCATGCGAGTCCTTTTAAGTCATATAATTGCACAAAATAAAGCGCAGAATGGTGGTTTTCTTCAATCTGTAATATTTTTTTACACCTCGATTTGGTCGTTGAGTCCGGAGAAGCAGTACTCAGTTTATTTCTGTAAGCGCACGTGCCAGAAGTACAGTTAACGAAATGTATTCTTTGAATAAACATCCGACACTCCTGCGCCATTATGGAAATTTGGCGTAATAATCGCTCTCTTTGCCTTCACCATGTGAGGGTAGTCAAACAAGCACGGCCTTGGTCAAGGTTCTTTCTTTCTTTCTTTCTTTCCCTCCTTCTTTCCTTTCCTTTTTCCCGGCCCGCTAGAAAATTGCTATAACAATAAATTCAGATTGTCGTAACAATGCTATCACGGCGCAGACATACGCTGCTCACGTAGGACTCAAAATGCACGTTTTGGAATTCGTGCTATAGTTTACGATTGGAAAATTTCAGCTTCAAAATGCTATTATAATTATCCCCTCTCCGTGGTTATCCCCGTGGTTAAGCCATCAGGCTTAACCACGGCTTCTACGAAAGCTCGTACAACAGGTCCCAACGCTTGCACGGCGTCTTAATAAACCGACGAGCAAAGACAGGCGTTGTACACCCGGGATTTACGTCCCCGTGTCTGCGCGCGGCAAACAAAGCCTTTATTGCGCAAGATGAATCCAGCCGCCAAGAGTGGTCGACCAAGTACGTGGCTGACTTCGGCTACCTGAAACACGTGCCCGTTGGCAAATCCAATCTCACCTAAAGCCCAGCTTGACCTTTAGTCAATGCGGATTGCCTCTGCTTCGTTATTGAACGCCTCGCCCTGCCTTGTAGTAAGTTCGTTAATGAAACCACTAAATTCTTTGGACAAATTTACGTGCTCCGGTTGAGAGCTTGCAACAATTTGGTTAAATAAAGATGCGCATGTCCAAGCAGAGCAAATATTTCCTATTGGTATTACCTATTTGTTTCAGCGCAAGTCGGTGTGCTAGCGGTATGCCCTTGAAATATTCTGCTTTTCCTAATAATCGAAACAAGATTACGTTGGTAAAATGGATCTTGATTACGGAGCACTTTGTAGTAACCTAAATCTAGTGTATGAAAAGTTCCTAATTTATGGGATGAATCCTCTGGAAATTAAGTCACGCAAAAATCACGATATCATTAAAGCTTAGATACAATCAATCTATGGTCACATGATGCGCGTGAAGCCGCGCGGATTAGTGTCGTCGCAATGTTACAAATATGTGGGCGAACATCTGAACGGGCCACTCACAGCTTATGGTCTCGGCTCTAAGGTACAATCTCACGGTGCAAACTTATATCGCGGTTCTCGTAAACCCACACGGTACAAATATTTCGGTATTTCAAGTAATTGTTCTCTCTACTAAAATGGTCAGTGTACATGACCGACATTACAGATATTGTTCAGGTTTCTAAATATAGTGAGACTGTGCACAGTGTTGGGCGAGGTAATCACGACGAGAGAGTTTGTTCGCAAACTGTTGCGATTCACTGAGCAGCGCCGTCACCTATGCACACGCGCTCCTGAGAAGCAGCAGGTTTGCATTTGCCTGCGGCTATCTTCGCAGTTCTCTCGGCGCGTTTTGGATGGGTGACGATGGCACCTTCGCTACTCAGAGCGACTCTCTCTCAGAATACATGCCAACTTGTGGCTGCCGATTCGGACATGGAGTTTGAAGCGTAGTCTTCACGCGTGAGAATTTGCTGGTCGTTCACCGCAATCTTGAATCACTGTGAAGGTTGTGGAGTTCCACGAAAGCCAATGGAAACTCGCTAGCGGTCGAGTGATGTTTAGCCCGTCCATTTTCTGAAATCGGAACCGAACAGTCCAACACATATTTATCAGGTGCACGTATCACTTCTACTAAATCGCGATGTGAAGAAACTCTGCGTTACTTGTTGTCAGGTTTGGAAATCAATAGTCTGTTTAGTTTCTCTGTAAATGCCGATCGCCTCACCTGTGACAGCCGCGGCTGCATGTGAATGAAAATAAAGCCTCTGCTTTGTTCTCGTCCACGTTACAGTACACAGAGGCTAGTGCTGTATCAAGGAGGTATAACCCTGTAATCTCTGCCGCAACGATCAAGGATGCTACTCTGATATTTATATTTAGAAATTGGATTTCAAGCAAAAATCTAAAAAGATAGCCTATAGTAGCATTTTAATAGGGCAGTTTAAGCGAGTTTTTAGTTGTGGATAGCTTAGCAAACTAATAAGCATATAAATAATACTCTAATGCTTAGGTTCAACTCGAACAACTTGTTCTTGTGTTTTCCGTACAAATGTGCTCTCTTTGGTCACAAATGAAGGCCAACAAGGTTTTCTATTTTTTTCTCGATGTGGAACTGAGCTTGTTCGTTACTGTGATAGTATTTTCGTTCGCTTCCTGTGACGGTGATGTTGCTGAGATTGTTTTTGAAACTTTCCGTGGGAGGGGAGGGGGTCAGCTTCGCAGTTTCGTGGTCGTTCTTGCTGGTCGGGTGGGTGGACGAATAGCTCAGACTTAAAACAAAGGGAAATGTTAATTACGTGGGCGATGCTGCGATCGAACTCCGGCCCCGCTGCCAACACCCCGTCGCTCTAGGCTGCGGGCCACAGTCGCCCGTATGCGTCTATCGTGCCAACGTCAACCAGCTCAATGAGATAATTACCGCGTGCGGGGGATGACGATCAAATCAATCAAATCAATCTTTATTTTCCAGTAAAAGAAACAGAAACTGGATGGTCATTTTGGGCTAAAAGCTACTAGAGTAGCTTGACGGGGCCCAAAATACCTTACATGGCAACATCAACTTGGCACGCGATCAACCACTGTACTAGATATATACATACATGTGAGGCAATAAACATAATTGTCATGACTGCATTATAAATAACTATGTCATAGTGCACCGTAGTAATGACAGCAAATGCATGTATGCAGAAGAGAAAAAAAAGAAAAAAAAGGACAATGGAAACGGAATATTATCACTCAAACAACTTATCATAACTGAACAAAATATTGTCTGAGTTCCTTCCTATTTTAACCTGCAATATTTACATATTTGATGATGATGTCCGCACTATGGCTCACACCCGTAGCACGGCGCTGGCCAATAAGAGGGCGGTGCATGTCGTGCCAGCGCCAACTTGTTCTTTCAGATGCTTTTCCATATAGAATGATGATGATGGTGATGATGATGATTTGGTACTATGGTACCTACCCACAAAGGGGCAACGGACGAGAAGTGGGCGGTACATTAAAAAAGAACGGAAAATAAATGAGTAAATACAAGTCACTATAAGAGTCGTTGCTTTGCTTAGTACGAGTGCCGTGAGCAGCGACGTCAGTATTGCACACGCTCTTCTGAGAAGCAGCATGTTTGCATTTACCTGCGGCTATTTTCACAGCATGGTGCCACTTTCCAGATAGGGGAAGACGCAGAATAAAAGCGGCAAGTTTATAGCATTTCAATACCCCCTTCGCGGATACTTCACTTCACGTCGATTCCAACGTGTGTGTTGAACCTGCTGAATATATTTTTTTTTCGTTCCCCTATTAGCGTTTATATACGCGTCTATTTCCGTGCCCCTCTCTTTATAAAACGTTTTGTGTGTACTAGGAGCCGAGTAGCCAACAGGACCTTCATATGGCTAACATCACTGGTGCTACTAGCCTTGCTCTGTTTTTTTCTTTTCATTATTTCTTTATTGAAGGACTGCGCAGGGTACCATGCACAAGCAGTGGCACTCATAGGAGGCTCAGGCGGGACAATAGCCGGCTATGTATGCCTGGCTAACCCCGGCAGGCCTGCTGCAACACCACCACCACTTCTGAACTGTTAATTATTATTCTTAGTCTCGTTGATGATATTGTAGCAATTGAGCACTTTCCACAGCAATCGATAGTTATGGGTCCTTAACGTCTCCTCTGGCGTCAGAGGCGGATGTCCGTAAAATGTTTCTCGCGCAACCGTATTCCGTTCGCACAATAATTTGACAGAACAACAAAACAGAAAGAAACTACAGTTCACACTTTCCCAGAGAATCGATCGCGGTTCCCTGAACTGGCAGGCGCCGTCAACGTTGTCATCGTCGGTCACTTCGTCGTAATGTCACCACGTTTGCTTTATGGCACCGCCTCGCGCTGCTGTCACCGTTGTTGCACTCGTCGTCATTATCGCCGTCATCGACGTGCCATTGTCCTGCACGTCAGTGGGCCATGTGCCGCTGTTTTGGGTGGCACTCAGCACTTTCCTTCGAGTTGCTGTGCACAATTTAGATTCGAATATTGATTTTATGGTTATGCCTAGAATGACACAGTGGGTATGACTATACGGTAGAATTTAAATGTATCATTAGAAACGAACAAACAAGGACCCCAAGGACAACATAGGGAAAATTACTTGCACTTACTAATTGAAATAATTAAGTGATAAATTAACGCAAATGAAAGTGAAGGAAAAAACAGCTTGCTGTAGATGGGGAACGATCCCACTTCTTCGCATCCACTTTCTGAGGTACTTATGCATTACTACCACACCTAACCCTTGGAGTGTTAGCAAACATTGCGAGCAATGTTAGTAAACATTGCGTTTGCGAGCATACACTCGCAAACATTGGCGGCTGATGCGGAACATCCTTTCTGCTGCAGGCGTTACGAATCCATGAATTATTTGAGGAAAGGCAACTGGTCACTAAGCCAACACATGCTACCTGAAGGCATCAATGTTGCTGGATGTTGTTGCTGGAGACCCTCGTTATGTAATGAACGATAAGAAAGGGCGTTAAGCGATAGACCCGATTTTATTTATCATATTATAAGAAACGAACAAGCAAGGACACCAAGCACAACATGGGGAAAATTACTTGTACTTACTAATTGAATCAAAGAAATGATAAATTAATGAAAATGAAAGTGGATGAAAAAGCAACGTGACGCAAAAGACACACACGCACACATTATATATATGTATATATACAGAGAGAGAGAGAGATACAATACGGCTGTAAATACAGAAACATTACGAAGACACTTATGTCCATCAATTTGCGTGGACGTTAAGGAACTCCCAGTGGTCAAAATTATGCCGGAGTCCTTCACTACGGCGCCCCTCACAATCAACCCTGCAGCTGGGCTACGCTAAACCCCACAATTTTATTATACCATGTTATGCAGAACGGGCACATGGAAAAATGTACCTAATTCCCTTGAACGACTGGCTACATTTGACTACAACAATACAAGGAGCACGGAGAAGTCCTGAAGACAGCCCCACCAAAAAATATGAGCAATTTCGAGCCCAAATAGTGGACCTTTTCTAGGCACGCAAGTACCGGACAAATGGCGAATTACCCACCCTCTATGTAAAGCCGTACTTCCTTCTCGTCATTAGAATCACTACGGAAAGCTTTGGGGTTAGACATGAAAAAAATGTAAGCTGGACAGTGGCGGAGAACTAAAAGAAGCACCCTTTTCACCGAGCAAGCCTTGCGGCTTCAGTAAACGGTGGGCTGTCTTGATAGCTTCCCGCGGTCACTGACATCTTCACCAAACTCTTTACGACCAAGTAGAGCAAAAAGAACAATAGCTAACAGAGCTGTCACAAGCGTCGTCTAGACGAAACGCCGACGTGGTTGCCGAATGAAAATCTGATCAAAGGTAAAAATTCTAAGGAAATGAGCTAGGACGCTGTGGCTATAAAAGGGTGCCTTACCCGCCAACATCACCATAGGCACGTTGAAAAAATAAAGTTTGGTTGGCCAAAGTTTGAAAATATTGCACACGGGATTCAAAACTATAGTACCGGCTGTACGGCTATATGAAGTCGCGCTAACGCAGCCTGACTCCACTGTATCTTCTGTTTTTGTTTTTATTTTTGGAGGAAAAGAAGCACGCACGAACTCGGAGTGAAAATACCGTGGCGGAAATTTTGTGACTGATAACAGGCATCAGAAAATGCGTTGGTGCGGCTCGTACAAGTAATTTCGATCTTGTGCTCCTAATATGCTCAACAATACAGGGAGCCAATAGGCTTTGTAGAGCCTAGCATCAAGCTTTTGAGCAAAGTGAGCGTACACAATCCTGCCCTCTACGACTCATGGAAAGGTAATAGTTTTCTACGAAATATTTTTCTAACTCCTACCTCTATGTCCTATTTATTCGCACTCATGCGTTTCAAAATTTTTACAGCGCAAATGTATCCTTATGCCAATGACACTGTGTTTTTTTTTCTTTCTTTTCGATCGGTCAGCCGTTTTAGGTGTCCAATAAGTTTTCGGGAAGAGCGACATATGTTTTGAATCACTGCTCAGCCTTGCGACCACACAAGCAATTCAGCTCACATTTGCAACACCGAACTTCATGTCACTCTTTCTTATAATCTTTCTTTAACTCCTTATTGGTTTACGACGCTAAATATTACAAACAGCGCAATAAATAATAGGCACCGGATCACTTCGCTGATGTTTGTCGCACGTCGTTATTGTGTAGCCTTGTGAGCGATGTCACCATAACAGATAGCTATGGAAAGGGTGTTTCGGTGAGTACTTCCACAAATTTTTACAAACGGCCTGTGGCGGATACTGCAAGGCATATCCACTTGAAAAGAACTGTTTGAAAGACGCCATTTACGAAATATGCGCCGTGAAACCTGCGGTAAAAATACAACATAGTTTTACTTACTTTCTTAACAAAACATTGGTTTACGGATTGAAGCACGAAAGTACCTGGGACGCCAATGCGTTTCTCCGCAATGTTCGAGATTTAATCTCTCGGAACTGATGTCTTCCTGAGAATTAGTTCCAAGCTACTACACCTTGCGAACTACTCGGATAGAATATGATAATTTCATTAATTCTTTGACGACCACATTGCACTTGAAGATGACCTCAAAAATTTTTCTGATTGGTCTAGTACCTGGCAAATGCATCTTAACGAATCTAAATTTAACGTTATGTCTTTCAGCCGTAAGCATGTCAATTCTAAGTTCACCTACTTTCTTAACCACTCTCAGGTCACGGAAGCATCTTCATATAAATATCTCTATGTTCACCTCGCTCCTAACCTGTCCTGGGCATCCCACGTCACCGCCATTTGCTCCAAAGCCTCACGAACTTTGGGGTATTTACGCAGAAACTTTAATAACGCCCCAACCAGCATCCACAAGCTTGCATATGCAACATTTGTCCAGCCTCAACTAGAATTTGCAATCCCTGTGTGGTCGCCTCATCAAAAATATCTAATCAATATACTAGAAGCCGTACAGAACAGAGCAGCACATTTTATTGCTTGCAATTATAACTGTTCTCATAGCGTAACTTGGGCTGCTGAGCACGAGGTCGCGGGATCGAATCCCGGCCACGGCGGCGGCATTTCGATGGGGGCGGAATGCGAAAACACCCGTGTGCTTAGATTTAGGTGCACGTTAAAGAACCCCAGGTGGTCAAAATTTTTCAAAATTTCCGGAGTCCTCCTCTACGGCGTGCCTCATAATCAGAAAGTGGTTTTGGCGCGTAAAACCCCAAATATTATTATTATTATCATAGCGTAACTGAGATGAAGCAGAATAATGACACCATTTCACTTGAAACGCGCCGTTGTATCGCACTTTGTTTATTTCTCAAGTAGGTCTATGGCAACAGGCTGTCTCCACAAACTCTCGAAAGGCCTTTGCGTATGTGAAAACGCCTCCATAACAATTTCAGTTACTCGCGAATTTTCGGTCACACATTAAGCTTGAACACCTCGGCGCTTCCACGTGCCATTTCTCTGTGGAACGATTATCCCGGTACTATCGCTTCCTTAACAAACCATGATTACTTCAGCAACCAAGTCAGCAGTCTTCTTTCAATAACGCCCTTTTAATATGTTCACCGACTTAATGCTTTCCATTGTTATTTCTGTTTCATTCTGGTTTTTACTGCGCGTCAGTTACATCTTGAAAGTATCTCTTGTGTTTGAATGCTTTGTATTAGAAATGTGTAAGTGCCACTTGCTACATAATACGTTTACTAGCGCTTATTGTACTGTTTCCGCTTATAACCCCCTTACATCATGCTCCTGCGGGGGCCTGTAAAGTCTTTGCAAATAATAAATAAATAAATTGAATATGAGCCGTATTACAACTAGTTTAATACCTAATAACTTTCTGTGAATTATTCGATTATGCATTTCAGTTTGCTGTGCAAGTAATCTCCGCCTCTTCGAGTGGACGAGCTCATAGACTAGAATTGTGCTAACTGCCACATGCAATCTTAAAAAGTTTTTGAAATAGTTCACTGAAACACATGGTATACCTCGCCCATACAGATACTTCACTTCCTGTTGTTGTTACGTTGCCTTTTCTGCGTTAGTGTACTAGACAAGTGCTACAAAGCCAGCAGGTCTGAACTAGAGAATTATGAACTAAGGAGCTCGAACGTTAGAACAAATAAAACTATTTTCTTGGAGAACACGTTCTCAAGTTCTGAATAACAAACGAATTTTTCGGGATACTGTACCACGTGCATTACATTACATGATTTTATTACGCCTTAAAGGAAAGTGGAGCAGGTACCTGAACAGAAACGACACATGATCTAAATTTTGAGAATAGGAGGCTTGTGAAGGAAACGCAGAAGACTGTTACCGCTATTGCTTTGAAAAAGGGTGTTGTTCGTCGGTAAGGAGTGGTCCAGATAATGTGCGCAGTTTTTTCGAATATTCAAGCACTGCGGCATTCAACTGTCTTTGAAATGGAAATAAGCCTGCAAGGTTCCTTAGTGTCTTTGGTGTTGCGCTGTTAAGCACGAGGCCGCGGGATTGAATCCCGGCCACGGTGACCTCATTTCGATGGGGGCGAAAAGCAAAAAAAAAAGGGAAAAAAAACACTCGTGTGCTCAGATCCCAAGTGGTCCCAAGGAGAACTCCAAGTGGTCAGAATTAATCCACAGACCCCTTCTGGGGCTTGCCTAATTATCAGAGAATAATTTTGGAACGCAAATAATATTTTTTTTTCCTTCACGTGGAAATATTGGTTACAAAGTTTGGTGTATTCACTCAGTAGTGATGAATCACATTCTTCAGACTGGGCTATGAGCTTGGCAAGCCCACGAAAATTTGTTTTAGGGAAAAACGACGCTTCTTTTTCACAGAAAGCAGCAATACAAGAAAGGTAAAGCATGTCACTGATGCGAGATGGTCGTCCTAAAATTTAAGGTAATAAACATTGCAGAAGCTACGGAGGCCTTCGTGACGGAAAGCAAAAGGAATTATATATATATATATTATATTATATATATCATAAGAAGCCAGCAAAGCTCTTCTAGTTTATATATATATATATATATATCCTCCTCAGACCCGAGAAGAAAGTTCGGTTAGAAAGTGTTTATTTCATATATGATGTTTCCAGTTGAACCCCCAGAACACAAATTAACAGCAATTTCAGACATAGCGATCTCGAGCTGTGTGATAATGCATGTCCCCCTACAGGGACATCTGGGTCTCTATACATATATTGGCTGCGCATTGGGACACCCCTCAGAGGAGGAAGAAACTGCAAAACTTTATTGATATTTAGAAATGAGCAGTAAAATGCAACTGTGAAGTCAGGCGTGAAAATTGTCGAAGCAATTTCTCCCAACTTCAATGCAGAGGTAGACGTTGCACTGGGCGCATCGGTGGCGTGTTTTCATCCCGCAACCTGCGTTGCGGCATCTTTGTCCGCCTGCGAGATCTTCTTTGAGGGGTAGGTGAAGAGCCCCTTGTTTTCGGAATGTTTGCGAGGGAAGAGCGTTTGGTCGCTTTCTGGGTTGGATGTCCATTTCGTCTTCATCCGAGTGTACTTGTTCCATGTTTCCACAAATCAGCGCCTCCGCAACATACATCTTGAAATCAAGGTAGTCCAAGATATTCTTCCTAGGCAGCCCCATGGCGTTTTTGTCCGCTCTGTACTGAAGCCACCCGTTGACGCAAGCAAGGTCTGACATGTGCAAAATGGTACGAAGCGTCCACCGATTCGTTCGGCTTCTCTGCGCGTACAGAGCTAGCATTCTGTCAGCTAGGTTGACTCCTCCCATTTCGTCATTGTAATTTTTGATAAACAAGAATACTGACGTATATTTTAGCTTCCGGACGTGTACTGAAAAGATCTTAGTACACGAAACCAATCAAGAACTGTCAGCACTGAGACCCAGCGTCCTTCTAAAGGGACATTTCATTAAGTGCGAATTGCGGGACAGAAAACAATGTATTTTCGCAAGGAACACCACTTAAAATGTTCTCTCAACCATAACAATTCTAAAAACATAGCATAAGGCTTCCATAAGGTATGTTATCAATTATCAAAATGTTCTTAAGTCGCCGTCATGAGTAAAACGTGCTCGTGCAGATTGCAGCCATGTTGGCTTCTCGACGAAGCAAACAAACGCTCCCCGCTCTTATATATATATATATATATATATATATATATATATATATGTGAGAGAGAGAGAGAGAACTCCCGGGTCCACTTCATTTTCTAATTTTATATTGAATACTTCCGGACGGACTACTGGAGCATGTCTAAATTTCAGAGTTTGCGTTTCACTAAAAACCGGAACAGACAAACGGAGGCAGTATTGATTGGTTCAGTGAGCCATGCAATTAGTGCTTTTATTTACTTGATTTTTTTGCGTAGGCTATCTCATTCGGTGCAATCTGTATTCGTCACCACTTGTCGCGATAATTTTCTTTAAAACAAATTCCAAATAGATCAGCATCACAGCGCTTGTGAGCGAAAGCGTGTTATTAAACATCCACCCGTTCGTAGCAAATGCTACAAAGGAAACCCATACGGGTTCCTCGAAAGAAAAGCTTCGCAGCTGAAGATAAGTTCGTCCTGGTCCTGGACTCGAATCCGGGACCACCGCCTTTCCGGGGCAGCCGCTCTACCATCTGAGCTAACCCGGCGGCTAGCAGATGGCAGGGCGAAATCGAATTTGTCAGCAACTCGAAGCAAAGGCAAGAGTATGACGTAATAGTTTGCGGAAACCCGCGAGGTGGAGAGAAGTAATTAATAAAGGGTACAAAATTACTTCTCCGCACCTTGCTCGTTTCCGCAGAACTATTACGTCAGAGTGTGTTGTGTTGGACACGCAGGATGGAGACATGAATGAGCTCCGGTGATGTTTCATGGGTGTTGCTGACGTTCGTGTGCTATTATTTAACGCAGTCAATGGATCAAACAAATGGATCACGAAGAAAGTGTTATGTTTTGTGTGCGCCACTTACCACAATTCTGCATGGGCCCGGGGTCTCCCCACCTGTAATCATGTAAGCATGGCAGTTACTGTAGCATGATTTCTATGCATGCATCAGGTTGATAGGAGAAGGGAGGCTGTCTGAGAGAGCGATAATGCCCTTTCTGAACGCTCCTGTGGCGTCAAAAAACGTTGTAAAAGCAGTAGGCGCTGTTTATGAAGCTGACTAAACGGGCACTTTGTCCGCAGTACTATATCAATGATTATTATTATTATTATTATTATTATTATTATTATTATTATTATTATTATTATTATTATTATTATTGATAAAGTTCCTAGCTTCGGGACAGGTTATCTTTCAGAACGAACATTAGCTGTGTGTTTTTCTTGCTTCCACTCTGTCGCACGCAAAGAAAATCATCCGATCAAGAAGGATGTAAAATTGAAGGGTCATATGTTTTCAGTGGCATCAGACTGTAATTATGCTGGGTATGTCGCGTGGCCTTATTCATTGTTCTTAAAAGCCAAAAGATAGTCGAAGAATGTAACCGTAGACTATATTGGCAGCTTCCTTTAGCGAGATAGATTATATACTTTCAATATGCGTCACGTTAGCTTGCAGTAATTATGCAAATGGCAAAACCTTCCCTATTCGGAGCAGTATAACAAGTGATGGTAGGAGCCAATACGAATACCACCAAAGCACATTTATTAATTTCTATGCTGCCGCTGTAGCTCCGAATCGTGCTACAAGGCCGTGTTCTGAACGACTTCTACAACCTGAGCAAGTTGAACTCTTGTACCTAACTGAGTGAACAACACGTCACGTAATTTTCGCAGACAGAAAAATCTGTCCTGATCACTTAGACAGTCAAACAACTTTATTGAAAGGTCCTTCTAGTTTATGGGACGGGCAAGATGTCCCGCCTAGGTGACGGCCAGGAGTTTTTGAGTCCTGGCGGCTTCCTCGGCCCACTGGACAGCCCAAAGTGGATCGTCAAGGGCCGAGATGAGCAACATAGTCTCCCAGCGCGCGCGGAGGCGATCGCGAGAGGCTACATCCCCATTATTGTTTATGCCTCGACATTCCCATAGTATATGTTCCATAATGGCTCTAGAACCACAGTTCTTTAATTTATCTGTCGTGCATATGTCTGGGTAAATGAGCATGGAATTCTTGCCTTTTCTTTTGCAGGTTTTGCCGTGATTTCAGATATTTCAGCAGTTTTTTAGGCAAGGTATTCAATGTACCACCACCTCGGAACACCCTTTCTATATTCAGTCTATTGGAATTGATAAAACACGATGCTTGCAAACGCGTATGGCTTTGACAACCATATATGTTGTCATGGGACAGTGCTATACCAATTTATATTTAGATTTAGATTTAGATGTATTTCTCTCAAAACAAAGTACAGAAATGAGAGAGGACGGAAGGGAAAAAGCTGCCGAATGCAGCTTGAGGAACCCCTACGCCCTACAGACCAGCAGTGTGGTGAAAACAAAGGTTGCAAAGCATACACAGAAACAGAGGAGATGCTGATGAGAACAGATGCTGAGGAGACATGGTATTGAGGGCTTCGTCCCCTTAGAAAACGACACTCTCTTTCTACGAATGAAGCCTTCGCAGCTGTCTCGTACCCAACGCAATTCTAAAGGTTCAATCCTTTGCCTCATCGGATGAGCCCTGCTGTCAGAACCCTTTTGTTAGCAAAGTTAATCTGAGTGGTGCGGCTTTGTTCGCAAGTGTGACAGAAAATGTATAGCAAGATTACGATAAGCATGCAAATACATCAAATGAAATCAACAGTACGTGGATATTTTCTGCTGATGGCCACTTCTACGGAGGTGACACACTCCCTTCCGTAGGTATTACCAACCATTTACGTTTCGACCCAATATATAATGAGTTTTCAAAATATATATTTTCCTACAATATATATAGTACAGTTTAGATCTAAGATGTTGCCTAATGAATTGGATTCAACAAAAAACTAGTAATTGTTCTCGATTGCTACAGAAATATCTTTGCCAAAGAAGCTTCCCATATCGGATCGAAGGATACTGCCACTGCGGCGACAAGCAAACTATCGGCCACGCCCTTAGTCATTGTCCCCGATACAGCGCACACAGAAAGTCACTCGCGACCGCGCTTGCGCGTATTGACAACCGGCGGTTTACCTAGCGCACAGTCCTGGAACGCCGACTTATACAGTGGTGGTTCAGGGCCTAAACAGAGAGACTGTAAGAGTGAGATTGAAGATTAATATGCAAAATACAAAGATAATGATCAATATACCTGGCAAGGGAACAAGAGTTCAGGATCGCCAGTCAGGCTCTGGAGTCTGCGGACGACTACATTTGCCTAGGTATATTAGTCACAGGGGACCCTGATCATGAGAAGGAAGCTTAGAGAAGAATAAAATTGGGTTGAAGCGCACATGCAGACATACTTAGATCCTTACTGGAAGCTTACCGTTATCACTAAAAAGAAAGTTGTACAATTAGTGCATTCTACCGGTGCCAACATATCGGGCAGAAACTTAGAGACTGGTAAAGAAGTTCGAAAACAAGTTAAGGACCGCGCAAAGAGCTATGGAATGAAGAATGGTAGGCGTAACGTTACGAAGCAGGAAAAGAGTGGTGTGGCTCAGAGAGCAAACGGGCATAGCCGATATCTTAATTGACATTAAGAGAAAGAATATATGAATACAACAATCAAACCCCGGCCCTCAGTCCCCAGCATCTGCGAAGCAAGTGACCACGGCGGTGGTCAGACCTATGACGCAGCAGAGGGTGCTAAGAATCCCTGGATCCGGACAGGCCGCCATTCTAATCTGAACCTAGCAACGTTTAACGCTAGAACGTTATCTAATGAGGCGAGTCTAGCACTGCTATTGGAGGAATCAGAGGGCAGTAACTGGGATATAATAGGGCTCCGGGATGTTAGGAGGACAAAAGAAGCATATACAGTGCTAAAACGCGGGCACGTCCTGTGCTACCGCGGCTCAGCGGAGAGACGAGAACTAGGAGTCGGATTCCTGATTAATAAGGATATAGCTGGTAACATAGAGGAACTCTATAGCATTACCGAGAGGGTAGCAGGTCTTGTTGTGAAACTTAATAAGAGGTACAAATTCAAGGTCGTAAAGGTCTACACCCCTACATCCCGTCATGATGATCAGGAAGTCGAAAGCTTCTATGAAGACGTGGAATTGGCGATGGGTAAAGTCAAAACAAAATACACTATACTGATGGGTGACTTCAATGCCAAGGTAGGCAAAAAGCAGGCTGGAGGCAAGTAAGTGGGGGAATATGGCATAGGCACTAGGAATAGCAGAGGAGAGCTATTAGTAGATTTTGCAGAATAGAATAATATGGGGATTATGAATACCTTCTTCCGCAAGCGGGATAGCCGAAAGTGGACGTGGAGGAGCCCGAATGGCTTGACTAGAAATGAAATCGACTTTATACTATGCGCTAACCCTGGGATCATACAAGATGTGGACATGCTCGGCAAGGTGCGCTGCAGTGGCCATAGGATGATAAGAACTTGAATTAGCCTAGACCTGAGGAGGAAACGGAAGAAACTGGTACATAGGAAGCCGATCGATGAGTTAGTGGTAATAGGGAAAATAGAGGAATTCCGGATCAAGCTACAGAACAGGTATTCGGCTTTAGCTAAGGAAGAGGATCTTAGTGTTGAAGCAATGAACGACAATCTTATGGGCATCATTAAGGAGTGAGCAACAAAAGTCGGTGGTAACTCCGTTAGACAGGATACCAGTAAGCTATTGCAGGAGACAAAAGATCTGAGCAAGTAACGCCAATGTATGAATACCTTTAACCCTACAGCTAGAATAGAACTGGCAGAACTTTCCAAGTTAATCAACAAGCGTAACACAGCTGACATAAGGAAGTATAATATGGATAGAATTGAACATGCTCTCAGGAACGGAGGCAACCTAAAAGCAGTGAAAAAGAAACTAAGAATTTGCAAGAATCAGATGTATGCGTTAAGAGACAAAGCCGGCAATATCATTACTAATGTGGATGAGATAGTTCAAGAGGCTGAGGAGTTTTATAGAGATTTATACAGTATCAGTGACACCCACGACGATAATGGAAGAGATAATAGTCTAGAGGAATTCGAAATCCCACAGGTAACGCCGGAAGAAGTAAAGAAAGCCTTGGGAGATATGCAAAGGGGGAAGGCAGCTGGGGAGGATCAGGTAACAGCAGATTTGTTGAAGGATGGTGGGAACATTGTTCTAGAAAAACTGGCCACCCTGTATACGCAATGTCACAGTACCTCGAGCGTACCGGAATCTCGGAAGAACGCTAAAATAATCCTAATTCATAAGAAAGGGGACGCCATAGACTTGAAAATCTATAGACCGATCGGCTTACTGTCCATTGCCTACAAACTATTTACTAAGGCAATCACAAATAGAATCAGGAACACCTTAGGTTTCTGTCAACCAAAGGACCAGGCAGGATTCCGTAAAGGCTACTCAACAATAGACCATATTCACACTGTCAATCAAGTGATAGAGAAATGGGCGGAATATAACCAACCCTTATATATAGCTTTCATTGATTACGAGAAAGCGTTTGATTCTGTCGAAACAACAGCAATCATGGAGGCACTACGGAATCAGGGTGTAGACGAGCCGTATGTAAAAATACTGAAAGATATCTATAGCGGCTCCACAGCCACCGTAGTCCTCCATAAAGAAAGCAACAAAATTCCAATAAAGAAAGGCATCAGGCAGGGAGATGCGATCTCTCAAATGCTATTCACAGCGTGTTTACAGGAGGTATTCAGAGACCTGGAATGGGAAGAATTGGGGATAACAGTTAAGGGAGAATACCTTAGTAACTTGCGATTTGCTGATGATATTGCCTTGCTTAGTAACTCAGGGGACCAATTGCAATGCATGCTCACTGACCTGGAAAGGCGAAGCAGAAGGGTGGGTCTAAAAATTAATCTGCAGAAAACTAAATTAATGTTTAACAGTCTCCGAAGAGAACAGCAGTTTACGGTAGGTAGCGAGGCACTGGAAGGGAAAAGGGAATACATCCATTTAGGGCCGGTGGTTACCGCGGATCCGGATCATGAGACTGAAATAATCAGACGAATAAGAATGGGCTAGGGTGCGTTTCGCAGGCATTCTCAGATCATGAACAGCAAGTTGCCATTATCCCTCAAGAGAAAAGTGTATAACAGCTGTGTCTTACCAGTACTCACGTACGCCGCAGAAACCTGGAGGCTTACGGAAAGGGTTCTACCTAAATTGAGGACCACGCAACGAGCTATGGAAAGGAGAATAATGGGTGTAACGTTAAGGGATAAAATAGAGCAGATTGGGTGAGGGAACAAACGCGAGGTAATGACATCTTAGTTGAAATCAAGAAAAAGAAATGGGGGCATGGGCAGGACATGTAATGAGGAGGGAAGTTAAGTGATGGTCATTAAGGGTTACGGACTGGATCCCAAGGGAAGGGAAGCGTAGCAGGGGGCGGCAGCAAGTTAGGTGGGCGGATGAGATTAAGAATTTTGAAGGGACGACATGGCCACAACTAGTACATGCCCGGGGTAGTTGGAGAAGTATGGGAGAGGCCTTTGCCCTGCAGTGGGCGTAACCAGGCTGATGATGATGATGATGATGAAGAGAAAGAAATGGAGCTGGGCAGGTCATGTAATGCGTAGGTTAGATAACTATTGGACCATTAGAGTTACAGAATGGGTGCCAAGAGATGGGAGACTCAGTCGAGGACGGCAAAGAACTAGGTTGAATAGTGAAAATAAGAAATTCGCCGGCGCAAGTTGGAATCGGTTCGCACAGCACAGGGGTAATTGGAGTTCGGAGGGAGAGGCCTTCGTCCTGCACTGGACCTAGGTTGTTGTTGTTGATGATAGTAGGGAGTTTTAGAATAGGGGCCCCAATAGTTTGGGGCCCCAAAGAGCTTTGCGGGTGTTAGCGTTGGGGCACGTAGAAGTGAAGAGTTTTAGAATAGGGTTTTACGTTTGCGGATACCGTCTTGCGCTGACAGCGCCACTACGGCGTCAAAGAAACGCTATTAGAAATAATTAAATAAAATATACCATTTTGTGATAGGAATAATAATTTTGACTTGCGTGTATTCGCGTTTAATTACAATTTAGAGGTTATTCTGTAAGCAGCAAACAATTAGTTGCGCTTAGTTTTGAGCAAACCAACTTTACTAGCCTTCACCAGCCAAGCTTAGCCGTGTTAGGCCTACGAGCCATAAAATCCACAATCGAATTCAATATCAGCGGCGTCTAATGAGTCAATCTTCATAACACACGGTAGTTGAGAGAAAGCGATAACCGCAGTCACTTCTCCTAGCTTGCGAACTTCACGCGTTACCGCGAATCGAACCCAGTTTTGTGCTAGGTTAGAGCCGTCGCTTCGATGGGTGCCGCCATGTTTGCCGACGCAAAGTTTTTGGGGCCGCTATTTGGGCTCACGCTAAATCGGTGAAATAGCGTTCCCAACGCAAAACCCAAACGGAGTTTGCGTCTTGCGCATGCGCAGTGGCTTCGACGCTATTTCTTTGGGGCCCCAAAACGTTTGGGGCCCCTATTCTAAAACTCTCTAGTGATGATAATGACGACAGTCGTCACAGCACAAGACAGTGAAGGTACTATTGAAATTTTTACTTTTGAGTAGCCCATTGGAGAGACTAATTCTCATGGACGTTCACGACCTTCCCTGCATTTCTTTCGCTCGTTTGCTTTTTCTCTCCGCTGTATTTTCCGTCTTTCATTTCCCCTTACCCATCCCTCAGTACAGGGTAGCAAATCAGAATTTCATTCGGTTAACTTCCCCGCTTTTCCCACCCTCTTTATCTCTTTCTATGCGTATCAGTTTTCCAGAAGACAAGCGGACATCGAGCCGTACTACAGAGATCCTGTCTTACCGGAATACATTTACATGGTAATCATTCCAGGGACTTCCTTAGTTAGAGAGCACCACTGTCGCAATAAGTGCGTTGGGGAAGACACAGTTGAATACTACCAAGACAAGGCAAGACACAAGATAAGTAAACAGCTCGGCGCTATCTACCGATAGCTCGCTTAATGAAGCAAACAGTCGCTGCAATCTGTCAGGGTCTCGGATGTTTGCGGAATCGACTCACGTTTCGTTAGCGCAGCGCAAACCTTCCTGTCTCTCTGGGAAATCAATGAGGTTGTGGCTCATGTTGCCCATGATACCTGTTCCGGCTGTCAGCAGGAGCATCTATCGCAAATAATGAGGAGAAATGAGAAAGGTCATGGAAGCAGGCGTTCAACAGAAGCAGAATGTCAATCGGGCTGGCGAGTTTAAGATCGTCTCATTTCACTGCGCCAAAGTCGTAGAGATGTCAAACGAAAGGAAGTGGCAACCAAGTGTCGACGCTAACAAGACAAGAAGACGTACACGGTGGTTAAGGTCAATCTATTATGAAATGTTTATTACGCAGCGAAATGTGCTATTCACGCATGTGGGCGAGACGGCCGTCGAGAGCATCGGCCATTTTCTTGGCGCGGCTGGCGCGTGAGTTCGCGAGACGTGTTTCAAGCGCGTAGACACTCTTGTCTGGCCCATCGAGCGCGCGCAGACCCGCCCCCCCCCCCCCCCCCCCCCCCCCCCCCCCCACGGCGCGCTTTCATTTCCTCTCGTCTGCGACGAATGCTGCCTCGCGACGCGGCAAAGTGCCGCCATTACGAACCCCTCACGCGCTATGGTCTGCCGCACCGTCCCGGGGCTGCATCCATGGAGGAAGGATAAAATAGGCGGGAGCATACCGCAACGCCATTCAAGCCAAGGCTGGTGGCTTAAGAGGAAGCTTTAGTATCCGTGCCATTAGGAAGGCCTTAACGTCAAAGTGGCAACACGAATGGGACCATTGTACAGAAAACAAGCTACATCTTATTAAACCCGTAATAAGCGAGTGGAAATCATGCAGTCACCAACAACGGTTCTACGAAGTGATCTTGTCTCGACTTCGAATTGGACACACACATTTGACGCACAATTACCTCCTCCGAAAAGAAAACCCGCCAACCTGCGAAAAATGCCTTGAACCTCTCACAGTCATACACATCCTAATAACATGTCCACACATCGACATACTGAGACGGAGGTTTTTACACAGCCTATATAATTTGCACACTCCATTACACCCTGCCCTATTACTAGCAGATGACCCCCTAGTGCCATTTGCTAACCTGTTCGACTTTTTAGAAAAAAGTGGTTATTTACACCAACTATAATGTAACACAGGTTTACCTACTCTAACGTTGCATTTCATTTTGTCTTGTGTCTGGTGCAGCATGGCCTTAGTTGCCGTTGTGCCATTAAACCCAAACTAACCAACCAACCAACCAACTCCGACGCGGCCTATTCAAATACATGTAAAACGCAAAAACGTTTTTCTGAGATAACCACTGGACCAGTTTTAATGAAAATTGTTGCATTTGAAATATAGAGGTGAATTCTAGTGACTTTTGGAAACGGAATCTCGATCTAGGTCCAGAATTTCGCTAAAAAGGTTTTCAAGTAGTCGACAGTTTGAAAAAAAAATAGAAGCACGAAGTTTACAAATTCATACCTCTGCGTCAAGAACAGATCTCGTGGTTGTGTAAACGGCATGCATTAGATAATTGAAAGCCGACATCTTGGATATGTCATCTTCCATTTTACGTGAATTTGTTACGTTGTTTACAAGGGTTCTGCAAAAGCTGTATTTCCATATTACTAAATTTTCCTATATTCATGTGTAACATATCAATCTTGTCCGCTTTAGATGTACGTTTAGATGCAATTGACAAAATTGTATTATGATTTTTTGTTATTGAGTTACAGAGTTGTAAACTTCATAGTCTCATTTCCTGAAAATTTTCGGTTTTCGACAATTTTTAATAAAAAATCGTCAACCTAACTCAATATTTCAAAACCAACAGTCACTAGATTTTATGTTTTGCTTTTAAATTCCACAAACTGCGTAACATTTGGTGCAGTGGTGGCCGAGAAAAACGAATTCTCCTTTTACATGTATTTCGATAGGAGCACCCGAGTTAAAGCTTCCTCTTAAGAGGAAGCTTTAGCTCGCGTGCTTCTATCTAAATGCATGTAAGAGGAGAATTCGTTTTCGGGATCCAATTCGGGGATCCGCAGGAGCGAGGGTACGCTTGAGAGGGAAATTTTCTAAGCTGTTCGAAAATAAGAACCTTATTGACTCCTGCCATCAGTGCGCCTTCATTGCAGCTGACGCTCAAATACATATGCTGTCTTTCCAGATGAAGTAAGAATTGAGGAATAAAAAGAACAAGTGATTTTGTCTTGATGTCTGCCAGATATCACGCCGGTTTGTGCGCTTTTTTTTGTCGGTAAGACATGTGCGCTGTTGTTCTGGGAATGGTCGAGCGCAAAGTTCATCCTAGGCGCAGGTGCGGGCTTCCCAGCGCATGCGTGCATCTGTTGCTCATGGCAAGGCGTCAGTGAATCCTCCGTTTCTGTGGTGAGCGTCTGTGCTGTCCGGCTGACCTTTCTTTTCCAGGCACTTTTTCCGCCCAGAGCAGTCGTTAATATGCTGCCTAACTGGACCATAAATATATGAAGTCCTATAGTTTCTCTTTCTTCCCTTTTCTTAGCGCCTAACTGCGATTAAAACTATTTGGAAGACGCTGCACATGGACTTAACTTTCAGGTGGAATTCGTAGGCGAGTAAAACCGCTTAACTCAAACGTGTTGAACGAGAGGCAATATTGGACTTCGTATGATACTACAGCAGCAACTTGTCGCTTATAAAGTTTGATCATTTCCCTTTTAGACTGTGCGCTTTCTTTACCCAAGCTCATGTACTTCTTTTCCCGTGCAGGCGACATTTCTTTTATATTAAGAAGAAATTGATCTTGATTTCCTTCACATCCCTACTTTTACCAAGTAATGGAGCAATATTCTTAACCAAAGTCGTTTATCCATCCGTCAGCCACATAAGGACCCTTGGAATTCTTTGAAGCTACGTGTTCAGAGAATGCGTGACCTAAATTTGGCGCCTATACAAGGGAACAAAGAAGTCGGATGAAAAAAAAAAGCGATTCCTGCGAGAAATCCATAATCACCGCTGACAGTGAGAATAATTATGCGGAAATGATGGATGCCCATCCGGTACATTTCACGCCCCGGGGACGACGTCAAATATTCGTGTGCGTTCAGGCAACGAATTTGCTGGATTAAGTCGGGCCCTTCCCTCCTCCTGCACCTATGGCATGTGACAGCAAAGTGTCCCATTTGCTTTAACGAGACCGTCTTTCTTGTTCCTTGTTGACGGCACGCCCTTCGAGGGCATATTCTTTATGCGGTTCTCAATGAGAAGCAGACTGAGGCGTCTCACTGCCGAAGGCATCAGACTGACTAAGTATGAGGTGAAAGACTTCACTCTCTTGCACACACATGCCGCATTTCCCCCCGAAGGCCCTATGCGAGCACTCTGACCTAGCGCAACTTCACACGTACGTTGAAGAGGCTGGGGTGGTTCCTTGGGCATCATTTAAAGCGCGGTCTCCTCGTGGAAGCTTTAGCTCGCGTGCTTCTATCTAAATACATGGGAATGTTGAAATCGTTTTACTCGGCAAACAGTGAGCCAAATTGAATAAGTTTCGTTTTGGGTATGAAAGAAAGAATATTAATTTAGTTGCTGTAGTAAGTAGACTTTTTGTTTAGGCTGCATATTTTAAACAAATTGTTGAAAATTGAAAATTTCAAGGAAACAATACCATTAAGCTTACAACTCGGTAACTTGGGAATGAAAGACACTATCACAATTCTCTAAACTGCTTCTAAAAACACATATAGAAAGAACAAAATTACCGTGTTTTACACTGCCGGAAAATGCACCAATATCATTGGAAAACTCTGGTGGACGTAAGCTGTAAATGCTTATGTCAAATTTGCCCGCTTTAGATTACCTAAGGAAGATAATTTACAAAACATCGATATATTTATTTGTTTCTGAGATACGCATTTTTAAACTTCGTGCGTTTTCTCTTTTTTTTTTTTGTAAGGCTTGCCTATCATTAGCAAATTTTGGTAAACATTTCAACTCTCAAATAAAAATGTTTCATCTTAATGCCCATAGAAGTTGACTTTCCCCTTAAACCTAATATAGTTCATTCAAACCAGTCCAACGATTCTCCCATAACGTGATTTTTTTTTATTTTATGTGTACTGGAATAAGTGGCATCGGAGTAGATCTCAACTTAATAGTTCCTCTTAAGCTCCATCGTTCCGACACTGAGTCAATCAAACAATTATTAATTGAACTTACCTTGAGGAAGCTTTTCGATCGTCTAAGCTTTAAATGATATACAAGAAATGGGGTAGAAAAAAGCGCAGCTGTGTCCATGATCTAAAAAGCACGTAAACAAGAACACCGCACTGTTTTCTCAAAATTAAAGCATACAAACTAAATTTAACATCTCAAACCCCATTATACGACGCGACATGCTTAAGGGACACAACAGATCCAACTTTGAACAACACGGGAACGAGAATTTTCTGATCGCGCACTACGTCAATATTTTAGGCATAGATAATAACTTGACAGGCATGCGAGATTAAGACATTAAAACTGAGTTTTCGATCACCGATCACTTTCGCAACCAAACTACAGCGGAGTCGGCCAACAGCGCTAACTGGAGGACGCCGCCTTAAGTGGAAATGTGTGCGAGTAGATTAAAAATGGACGGTTATATTACGATGAATGGCTTGGCATCGAGTCAGTCTTAATAGGCATATCTAAATCTCGTGCGCATTCGCTTCCTAGTTGAGCGGAGATCGCCGAACGCCGCGCTTAATAAACCTTCAATGACTCTCTAACGAGCGGCATCGCCGATCGAAGACGGAGCCCTTCGCGCTGAGTATTAGTGCAGGACTACAGCGCGTGCGAGTAATTGCGACGTTCTTCGCCGCCAAGTGCATTGTTGGTTGCCGTCTACATGCCCCGCCTCGCTCTCAGAATCACTCATTTTCAGTAAACTTTCGCCAAACTGTGGATTGAGTGTATGTAGGTGAGTAGCGGAGTGTATGTGGCATTTGCTATGCTGCACACGTGGTGACAGTTGGATTGCCGGACGCAGCGGAATTACTCGAAGACCACAGCATTACGATGGTCCCGGGTTGTAAGATATGTTAGTGATTCCACCAGGTTATATTCGTTTATTGGGACAGCAGATACTCCCTCTGACGCCAGTAACTTTGTGCGAACACTTGCACACACATAGCAACTCTCTGAATATGCGTTGAACAAACAATGACACGATAGCAACGACACTTCTTTGAGAAATAGGCTACTGATTTAAAAGTTGCTTTCAGGCAGTGACTCTCACACTGACAGGTGCGCTGAAAGCCGCGTGGTGAACGACTGCTGCATCGCGCGCTAGCAACTTATTTTTACAAGAGTATGTCCGTGCAAGCTATGGTTAGTGAGCCTGTTACCTGCTGCTGTAGGGAGTTTAGAACTGCTCTGTTCGTGATAGATTACCTGATAGATTACCGTGATATGGCATGCGTTAGCCTATGCGCATGCGCCGCCTATACTCGGAAGAGCAGCAGACATGCCGGAAGATGAACGCTTTGCATGCTGCCATCGCGTATTGTGCTACACCGTACAATCAAATTGTTCACTTTATAGCATTGGGCTTTTAAGAAGTTCTGTATCACCAGCGCGCCATGAACGCTGAACGCTAATGATGTAGTGCTGGGATCTGGGTAGAAATCAAAGAACTTTCCTAGCTCTGTGGCATTTCTTTAGATCTAGCAGCGTCAAACTAAAATGATCTCTATAATAACGGTAGTAACTTGGGAGTTGGGATGTCAATAGGCGATGATTGATTTGATTAATTGCTTTAGCTTCCATGACGGAGAGCAAATATCAAAGAGAATTTAAATCGGAGTGAATGTGTCTGAGCTTGTCATGGCGCAGACATGTTGTTACGCATTCATATTAACTTGCGCAGTATTCATCTGTACGCGTGCCTTATAAACAATCACTCACAGTTATCACGTACGTGATATTTTGCAACAGTTTCCTTGTGCAACCAAGCGTAATGAAGTGTCGAGAATATTCTACCCTTACTTCATTCCCATGCGGTGCACCTGTTATATCGTGCTAGAAGTTATTTAGTCATCATCCGACATAAACAGCGTTTTAACAATGGCGGTGCTTTCTGAAAACAGGATTTTGGATGTTGCGCGTTGAGCTTATAGAAAGAGTCGCACACGTTTCGTATACATTTATTGCTTTAAATATGTGGTATTCTTGCCTTGAAAGCCAGTATGTTTGAAACAGGATCAAACAATGAAAATTTCGGGCGCTCATATTGTGTTTGTGACGTGCTTCCGTGTTTTTGAGAATTTAAATCATTCTTAATCTTGCAAGAATTCGCACTCACGTTCCACTTCATGGTTAAATTTTTCTCTAACATTTTCATTGCAGTCATCAAAAGTTTCTGCACCGCATTCATATGCAGTTGGCACCTTTGATGCGATTGTTGTGCAGTATTTTCAAAAGAAAGCTGTCGTTACGCTTTCAGTTATATTAGTCGCAATTTTGTTTTTTGGGTGCAAAGTGCGAGAAGAAATCGGCACACATTTTTATTCCTTTGAATATTTCCTCGTTTGTGCTATTTTTTAAAATTTAGTGATAATAAATACAGCCTACACAACGTCACTTCAGCAAAAAATTGAACATTTCTTAAATACACCCTCTAGAGAATTTAACATCGACAACGCTACCTGGTAGATTATCCCAGGTAAAGAAATAAATTATGCAGCAAAAGTTCTGCATCAAAAATAAACCTACACATATGCATGCAAATTCGAGCAACTACTGCATCAAAGACAGCAAAACTGCGTAAGTTAGTCCCCAAATGCTTGCGGAGTTGTAGCGGTCAGGTTTGCCACTGCGAGCGTTCGTTGCTAAAAATTTCTGTAAATGAATGAACTAAAAATATTAGGTAAGCGCACAAAAATCCTGCGAACGCCTTCGTAAACGTCGAAGTCTTTCTTGAAACCCTACACAACAATGCTGTGAGACTGATCCGCTATGCCCGGGGTCATTTAGAAACATTCACCGTATCCGGCGTACTCATTCGTGTTGTCTGAAACGTTCTACTTGCCGTAAGAAGCCATCCTAAATCTGCTTCAATCTTTGCGAAAGCTTCACAAATCTAATGCAAGTATTTTTCTACAGTCGAGGTGTTTTCATCTGTTTCTAGAATATCTGAGTTTAGCAATCGATGCTCCTCGCTATATCCGAAAGCGTGCTGCTTTGTACGGCGCTGACTGCAAACTGTTAAATTCCCCACTATGCCGGGTGCAACTCATTCTCTGGGCCCAAATGCACGTTGAAAAATTTTACTCAGTTGTAATCAGCGCCTTGCGCACTCACTCAGAAAGTGCTCAAGATATACCCAATATGTTGCAGACCATTCCCTAGCTCCAGTGCAATTTCTTGGCTTCGTCGCATTCACCAATGCTTATGCATTTCTGATTGGAATGGCTGATAGCGCCGAGTGCAATGCCTGCGGTGTCGAGGAAACCATAGAACACATACTGTGCTACTGCCCATCTTTTGAAGTTGAAAGGCAAGACCTCTGCACAGCTCTCAATAAGCTAGATGGAAAGCCGTTCACCTTGAACAAGATCTTCGGACCATGGCCTCGCATATCGCAGCTACAAAAGGCCACAAAAGCGCTGCTGCGAAATTTGAAAGCGACCGGATTGAGTCAGCGTCTGTGATCCGGACTGAGTGAACTACTGATATATCCAGTGGACTTTCTCTTCTTTTAATCTTCCCGTCCCCCTTTCCCTTTCCCCAGTGTAGGGTAGCCAACCGGGCTCAGTCCTGGTTAACCTCCCTACCTTTCATTTATCATTTTCTCTCTCTCTCTCTTCGCTGTAGCTGACTTTCTATGTCGGAATAAGGCTTCTCTGTGGTGCGCCGGCTCTATTCCAGCGGCTCCACTCCGTACGTATATATAGGGTGTCTCACGTTAACTTGAGCCAAACTTAACAAATATACAAATTCCAGGTAGCTGGGCAGGTAATGTTGTTTGCCGTCGCTTGGAGATACTCGGAATATTTGTTTGCATACCGCCTAATTACATAATTAGTCTCGCCTAATTATTCAACTTCTCAAATATTTTTGCCGAAAGCGTTCTTTCAAGCATGTGAGGAGCCCGATTACATGCCAAAATTTCCGCGCCACTGGCCGCTCGAGGCCCTTCGTGTGTATTTGCGGGCTTCTCTCGTCCATGGGAAAACAGTTTTATGAAGCCCGTATTGAGCAACAGAAAGCTGTATCGGGAGGTTTTCATGTTGCTCTACAATTTTCTCATTGGCTTTTTTCATATGAATATTTGAGAAGTTGATTAATTAAGACTAACTATGTAATCAGGCGGAATGCAAAGAAATCATTTGAGTATCTCTAAGCGACGGCAAACATTACCTTAGTACTGTCCGGCTACGTGGCATTTGCATATATTAAAGCTTGGCTCAAGTTACGTGGGACACCCTATATTATGCCCCTGTGATCCGTTCGTCCATCCATCCATCCATCCATCCATCCATCCATCCATCCATCCATCCACCCACCCACTTACCTACCCTGCACGGGTGCTGGTTGCTAACGTCTGATTTCCTGATATTTTAGGCTCGTCACAAATGCGTGTTCTGCATTGCTTCAAGTGAACTTCGTGGAAAAAATCGACAACATTTACCAGAACTGCGACGTGATTTGGCTCTTCATGCATTCAGGCCCTTTGTTTTAGCAATGAAAAGCTGCTGAGATAGTGGGTGGGGATCCATCTTGTGACCAAGTGGTATACTTGTAGTAGAACTGGAATCAGTTTCTACAGCTAAAGTTAAAAAAAAGCTACAAGAGGGAAATACCATTGCACAGATACGAGTCACGCGTATGCAGAAAGAACAAAAATCCTTTAAAGAATAGGCAAGATACCAAGGGGATATCGCTTGGGAGATGTTGGTGACAGTGACAAGGCAATTATTATGTGCACTCTCGCAGTACTAACCAGCTTTGAAAAACTTAGAACATCAGGAATCTTCAGAAAAGAGAGGAAGAAAAAAAAGGGGGGGGGGAGACAGGGAGGTTAGCCAGTGTGAGTACCGGCTGGTTACCCTGTGCTGGAGAAAGGGGTAAAGGGAATAATAGGCGATAGAAGACATTACAGTTAACTAAACGCTCGAGAAGAGCGAAATCTGAATTATAGAGCACAGATGAGATTACTTAAAGAAAGGCACAATAAGGGTAAGAACCGGTCAGGCATTATGCAGAGCAGCTTATCTACAGTTTATTAGGATTTTGAAATTTTGCCACTACCCCTCTACTGCATACCACGCTACCGAAGTCTTTGTTGGGTGGAAAGCTGTGAATCTCGCAGTACAAGCATTTGACAAAAGAAAGAAAGAAAGAAAGAAAGAAATTAACAAAGAAAAGGCTTCCTGAGGTGTTTTTTTATTGTAGTATAGATAGAAATGGATCAGTCTTGCTCGCGCACTGTAACATTCACACAATGCTGTCTTTATTTCGTCTACGTAGACACTGTCAAAAAATAAATAAATGAAAATAAACGAAATTGTTTTCATATCAGTTTTAGTGCCGAAAACCAGCCTAATGAGCGCGCCGTAGTGGAGGAGACTCCGAAATAATTTTTAGTGAGTTAGACGTCATGGCCGCGTCACGGTAACGCCTCCCTAACAGGGGAAGGCTAACCGTTCTGCAGGCATTCACAACAAAATTTCTTCACTCACTCACTCACTCACTCACTCACTCACTCACTCACTCACTCACTCACTCACTCACTCACTCACTCACTCACTCACTCACTCACTCACTCACTCACTCACTCACTCACTCACACACACACTCACTCACTCACTCACTCACTCACACACTCACACACTCACACACTCAATCGCTCACTCACTCAATCGCTCACTCACTCACTCACTCACTCACTCAATCGCTCACTCACTCACTCACTCACTCACTCACTCACTCACTCACTCACTCACTCACTCACTCACTCACTCACTCAATCGCTCACTCACTGAGTTAGATTACTTCGCGTGAAAAATACAGTGCATGGTGCACGTGTGTTTTTGTATTCCTCCTCCTTCGCAATTCGGTCGCTGCGGTCGAGATCACAACCCGTAACCTCGTGCCCGCCAGTGCAACGACATAGCCACTGAGTTACAGCGACGGCGCGGCACTGCCAAGGATTTATCGCGCCTGAGGCGTGAAAACACGTGCTAGCAAACTTTCAAACTCCAAAAGAAAACACACTGCGAAGTTTACTTTAAAAGTTGTGTTTGTGTAACAGTTCAGCGAAGAGGATAATCGTCTGACGAGGGCGGTGCTGCAACTTACGTTCGCCGAAAGGTTGAGGCAAGATTACGGCCCCGCATTCGCACTGCATAGCGCGAGAACCCCGAGCTCGAAACGCGACCCGGCGACGCGAGTTTAGACTTATTGCGCTCCACTTCGAAAACTAGTACGGTTGGCCTTATCGGAAGCGTTTCGTCAGAAGCCCGTCGGGCCAACGGTGAGGGCCCGTCAACAGCAGATGGACCTTTTTCTGGGAGGTGTAGGAGCATGGGCGTGACGCCCGTGTCTTTACGAGCACTTACCAAATAAGGTTATCAGCAATCGGGGCAGTGCGAATTTCAGGTAGTCGGTCAATATCCACGTATTGCAGGCGAATTCGATTTGCCTTGCGCCACAGAGCGCCTGAGCGATTGGCATGCATGAGATAAGAGCGGCTTTGCAACCGAGCTGTCGACGAAATGCAATCGGCGTCTTCCAGAGAAGTACCCGCGTTGCTGGTAAATAACGTGGCGTGGGTGGGTAGCTGACCTGGCCTTGAAGGAAACGGAAGTGTGCCAACCTTTTTCTCCGGAACGATGCATCAAGAAGAACAAATTTCCTCGAGGCTCGAGTCAGAACACCCCCCTATCGGTCTTCTCTGAATCTTTCGAACTGTTCTCGGCACTAAGTGCACAGCTCCTGGAAGCCGCAGCTGTGATTACCAGTTCCTTGCTTGTCGGGAAAATGCTGTGCTGGCTATGGCCCGGGGTGACATTTACGAAAGCTAACCGGTCTCACTCGTCTGCAGAACGTGTGACACGCCTTTGTGCGGCTCACAGAGCAAAAATGAATTGAAGACATACTGTGCTGTTGTTACAGTTACAATGTCTCGCACAGCGCTCTCCAGATGCCCTTAAACTGACGGGAGTCATTTCCGTGTTGCGAAGTCATCTTGCCACCATGATCGCGTTCGTTTCTTCTACGTAAATAGAGAGAAAGTTGCTCTGACTAGTAAAGTCAACCATAGATGGCCATGGTATGCACCTTAACGTGCGCCCTCTTTCGTTCGTGTTTTTTTTTCCCTTTCGTGCATGTTTTCGTACTTTAGTCCAAGTCCCTCAGCACAGTGTGGCAAACAAGACCCGGTTCTAGCTAACTACTGTTTTGGAAGCACAGTTTTCTCTGCTTATCACTCCGCGAATTGATGTATCGTCGGATTTGTGCGACGTATCACACAAAAATTTGCAAGAGGGATAGTATTACGGAAACTGATAAACGGAAACGGCTCTGAATAAAACTTCGATTTTTTCTGTAATGTGCGCCACCACAACAGGTTACGTCAAGCTTTCGCCGCCAAAATCTGCTGCGCGCTTTTTATCGCGACGCGCCGTTTTAACGCGACAGCGTTGAGGAACCCGTGGCGCAGAAAATCCGGCGTCGGACGTCGTTTCGGCGGAAATAATTTTTCAACCACACACACCCAGGCCGTTCATGTGACGCAAGGTATTCACTGAAATAATTGCATTCCTCAAGCTAATGTAAATGGAAAAATTGTAAACTGCGACTTACACACAGCCCATAGACATGATAGGTCTCGGATTGTAATTTGCGTACACGAGAAAACATAATTCTGTTACGCGAAAACTCAAACCCTCTTTCCAGCGTTTGTACATTACACAGACCGGAGACGGCGTCCGCCATACCCACACGCCGGTGCGTAAATATCTCAGAGTCTACGGAGCGACGCGCCCGCTTCATTGAAAGACTTTCGGAATGCGCTCGCATTCGCCTCATCGCCGCCCGTTCACGGGGCCGCGTTTTGATCAGAAACCCCGCCTTCATGCATATAGCGCTCGCCGCGAGCGTTCCCCTGTAAACATAATGGTTATGTACGCTGCAGTTTCCGGGAAGCGTGAGAAGCAGTCAGGGATCTTTGAATACCATTGCGTTCAACTCTTAAAGGCTAAGCTTAAGCGTCCTCAATTTTCTTTTCTTAACACCTTATTTAGAGTCTCGCTTACGTCGGCTCTCACACTGCGCGTTCTTTCTCGTTTTTTTTTATCTTCAATATCGTTCAATAGGGCCGTCTGGAACGTTAGAAAGGGCTTAATATAAATGACTAATAATGAATGAATGAATGAATCACTCAATCAGTCATTTATTTACCGTGTCGAGGAGCACCGAACAGGTCTATGTGCTGGCGCCGGCACACATTACCAAAAAAAAAAGAAGAATGGCAGGGGAATACGGTTAAAGAAACAAGGAACGAAGAGAACGATCTTGAAGAGTGTATGTGCAACAAGGCGCAAAGTGCATACAAAAGAATGAGGAGGAGAAAGGAGTTAAACATTACGTGAAACGATGACACAACAACGAAAAGCTCGGGAAAGAACACTGACAGCGAGTTATCAAAAATATCAAGGTCATGAAAAGAAACGTTATAAAGACTGTGTTTTGTAGAGGGTTGAGTGTTGGTGATGACGGGCAGGAACGTGGAAAGGTCTATTTTCCCGGGTGAAGATGCGCGAGATACGAAAGATGACACAACTGAGGAGTTCGCGGCAGGTGAGGACACCGTGAAGTAGCTTGAAAAGAAACGGAAGATCTGCGCGAAAACGCAGGAAGCGAATCAAAGGCAACCACAACAATTTTTTAAATGCGAGGATAAGTGCCTCAGGGCATACAAGGGTACGGGATGGGGGTGAATAAGGATGATTAAATGAATGAAAATAGATTTGCTGACCTAATGAAGTCCAAGAGGGATCGATAATGCGATAATAATGCGATCGATAATGTCCAAGCCGTGTAATGGCTCAGATTATGCGGCGAGAGTCCGGCTGCTGCGAGGTGCCGGAGCCTCGTCGGTTTCAGTGCAGGGCAAACCCACAGCAGGTGGTGGATGTCGGCTTCAACATTTCGCGACTTGCAGAGTGGACACTCAGGACGAGGATATAGCGGGCGAAAGTGCGGCCACTTCCTAGTCACGGCAGGAGTGAGGGCTACCCCGACCCGGATCCTCCGAAGCGCAACCTCCTCTGCACAGGTAAGACCGCGGGGGAGGTTTACCGCACACGGAGGTATGAGAGCACGTGTGCGGCGCCGGAGGTGCTCCTTTCTTGATAAAAGGAGGGTGGCATCATCTAGGTGAAAGAGTTGAGGCAGTGACGATGGAGAGGTCTCTAGACGGGTCGCAGAATCCGCACGGCTTTGGAAGCTTAGACGGTCGCGTGGGATCCACTCGACAGATATTGACTGCGGGATGCGTGCCGCCAGAAGATGGATCTGTTGGCATATGTCAGGGCTGCGACTGACGCGTCGCAGAAGCCGCGTCGCCTGGAGGGCATCAGTGCGGATGACGATGCGGGCCGTGGGGACCATGGGAAAGGCGGCCACAGAGCACAACCCTTCTCGGACAGCAAGGAGCTCAGCACAAAAGGAGGAAGGAGGTTCTTGGACTTGAAACCGGGTCGTCTTATTAAGGGCAGGTGCGCATGGGCAATAAATTGCAGTGGTTGTTTCACAGCCCTTAATGCTTGCATCAACGTAAAGGACGATGGAGCCAAGCGGCAGGTGGGCATCTTGATCTACAATTCGGTCACGAAGCGACACCGCCGCGTGAGTTGATGTCGGGCGATGTATATCAGTTGGCTTGTTATCACTCAGCTGTACAAAACTCCAGGGAGGAAGAACTGGCGATGGTGGTGGTAGAAACGAGTTCGAGAAAGCGTAAGCCCTGAGAGCACACGTTGCGTGTGAAAGGCTGGCCTTAAGCCTGCGAGCATCACGTCGCTTCTGCACCAGCTCACTAGTGTGTTGAGCTGCGCATTTTCTTGGAGAGCCACGATCGGGGTGATGGGGGGAAGGCAAGTGATGACCCTCATTGACTCGCGATTAATAGCCTCAAGGCGATACCATTGTGCCCTCGTCAAATGTTGGAATTGGGCTTGAGAAATAAGGCGTGGTTGCACTACCGCCTTCACCAATTGTCGCGCAACATATGAGCTGACGCCGTCCTTTTTAGGAGCAATGCGCCTAATCAGACCCAATGTTTGAATTGCCTGCTTTTTAGCGCTGGAGAGCCAAGCAGTTCCGGTTCCCGACTCGTGTACCATCAGACCCAGAATTTTTATAGTTGAACATTGTTGAAGAGGGGTTCCGGATAGATGAAGACGAATGGGTGTTGCAGAGAGTTTACGCCGGCCCCAGCGATTGGCGACTGACATGTAAGCAGATTTGCTGACGGAAAGTCTAAGGCCGACCGAAGAAGCGTAAGTCGCCGTGAGATCTAAAGCTGATTGAAGGGCAGCGGCTTGAGCCTGCAGGTCGTGATGAGTGCTCCATACCGTGATGTCATCAGCGTACAACAAGAACTTTATGTCGGGTACATCGTGTAAGCGCCATGCAAGCGGGATGAAAGCAATACTGAATAATGTGGGTGATAATACAGATCCCTGGGGTACGCCACGAAGAGGGACAAATGAGCCGATAGCGTCACCACTGAGGCGAATTGCAAAATGTCGGTCTTCAAGGAAAGATATGACAAAATTCCGTACTCTAGGGGGAAAATGCAGCATGTCAATTGAAGCCAAGATGGCAGCATGACTGATGTTATCATACGCCTTTTCAACGTCCATACCGAGGACAGTACGGACACTGTGGCTACGAGCAGTGGCGTAGCTAGGTCGTCTGGCACCCGGGGCCCATAGGTCTTCTGTCACCCCCCCCTTCCCCTCCAGGTGTAGCCCGCGGATAGAGGGGTGTCTTCAGTCGTATATGACACCCCCCGCTCCTGCTGGCCCCTTGCAACCGGGGCCCACGGCCCCCCGGCCCCCCTCGTTGCTACGCCACTGGCTACGAGTTGACGATAAAACCGAGGATGCCAAGACAGCCAGCCCATCTTCAGTACCTATGGATGGACGGAAGCCAATTTGAGCAGGGTGTTAGAAACCGTGGTGCTCTAGCCACCACGACATTCGCGTGGCTAGCATTTTCTCAGCAAGCTTCCACAACGTTGAAGTTAGGGAAATGGGTCGGAATTTGCCAAGGTCAGTCAGCGGCTTGCTTGGTTTCGGAATCGGGATCACAATAGCTGACTTCCAGCCTGGAGGGACAACGCCATCTAGCCATACTTTGTTAATGGTGTCGAGGAGTTGAGGCAGCACAGCGGAACTCAGGTTCTTGTAGGCCTCATAAGTAATAGAGTCTGGACCTGGTGCTGTCTTGCGACTGGTACCATCTATCGCTGCAAGCAACTCAGGCTTGGTGAAAGAGCTTGCAATCCCCTCGGAGTCTGCTGTAGATGGTAACCTGTCGATATGTGTAGGAATGCCTGCCAAGGAAGCACCATTGGCTGTTTGAGGCAACACGTCGTACTGCGGGAAAAACTTCCGGGCTGCTTCTCTGGCGAAATCATCCGGCGAAAGCCAGCAGCGAAGCAGGCTGTGGCTGCCGCGTCTGGACGGCTGCCACCGTGTTCCATGGCACGGAAGGTTCGCCAGAGAGAAGCATTCGGTGTCTTGGATGAAAACCGCTCGCACCACGTATGCCAGTGCCTCCGCGAGAGGTCGCGTTCATATCTGCGGGCCTTAGCAGTAAGGAAATTCAGTCTTGTACGTGCTTGTGCAGAAGTGGGGTCTCGGGATGCTGCCAGCTCAGCTTGTCTGCGAGCAGCCCACAAGTTGAGCCGGCCGATATCTGGTGGCGGTCGATCGACGTCTACCCAGCTGATGATTGTAGCTTCATTGAGCGCGCTTTGTATGCGGTCAACAAGTAGTGGTGACGAGTCCACAGAGGTATCTAGGAGAACGGTGCGACATTTGTCCCTGTTGACCACAGAACAGTTGCGGCGCAATCGGTGGGCCTGCGACAGATGAAGGCCGATGATGATAGGGTGGTGGTCACTACCCCAGCAGTCGGGCTCCAGGTGCCAAGTGGGAGTGCCGGGACCCGACCACCACGTAAGATCCGGTGCGTATGTTGTACGTCGAGCTTGAGGCACAGCTCGCGTTCCTGAATCGGGATGGGTCAGTAGTACAAACAACACATCCGCGAAGGCGTCCCGCACACGCCTACCTAGAGGGCTAGAAGTAGGGTACCTCCAATCTTGGTGAGGGGCGTTGAAATCAGCACGAACTAAAATGGGACAAGCTGGGTATTGGCGACGGACTTTCACTAACCAGCCCCGATTAATTCTTGAAGAGCCACCGGCTGGTCTTATGTAGTATGACACTACCACAACAGTTGCCTTGGGTAACTTCACAGCTACTGCCACTACCTCCTGATATGAGTTACACCAGTTTTCAAGAGAAAGGCAGACCTGAGGATAGCGCGTATCAACATATACTGCCGCCTTTCCTGGAGGGGCAGCTGTGTGGACGCGACGGTCACTCATCGAAGGAGACACGTATCCACTGAAGCCCGGAATGGCAGGCAAGGCGTTGGTCTCCTGTAGTAACAGGGCCCACACCTGCAGCTTGTTCATACGTAGACGGGATTTAAGCTCCCTCATTTCGTGGAGAGCTCTCTACAGTTCCACTGAAGCACGCCACAAACACCTGTGCCCGCCATTTTGATTACGAGTCCAGGCGTTGCAAAATCACAGATGTCAGGTTGGATAACTGGCTGACCATGAACCGCAAAAGGGATGTTGTAGAGTTATCCAGCAACGGAGCTGAAGATCTGGTAGACTCTGCGACCGATACAGCAGGGCGTGACAGAGACGATGATGCAGCGGAATCGATACTTGTAGTGGTGTGAGATTCCACTGCACGTCGCCGACGCGCAAGTAGTTCACGGTGCTGTCGGAGCTTGGATACCTCCGCTAAAAGGCGGGCAATTTGATTGTCAACTGCTACCATATCATCACACGCATGTTCCAGCCCGCTCTGCTTCTGTATAACCTGCGGGCGACGGCGGTCTTTGCGAACCAAAACAATTCATTAACCATTTAAGGACGAAACACACTATAGTACCCAGAAAATAATGTTTATTTTCTATCTAAATGTGCAAAACACATCAATTGTAAGCACCAATCGACAAAATTAAAAAAATAATATTTTCTGGAAATATTCTTTTTCCAGAAAAAAATTTCCAGGAAATATTTCCAGGAAATATTCACAGGCGTGCATTTCATTTTCTCTACGCCACATGAGTGACACCGCTGCAGCTGGATAACTTGCATCTGCCTGTCTCCTCTGACCTTTGCTTTCAGAAGACGGTGAGTCGCGTGTCAAACTTTTTCCTCGTCCAGTGTTCCAGTGGCAAGCTTCCAACAAATGACGCTTGCTGCCTGTCATTCTGCATTTGCCGAAAACATGTAGCCAGAAACACATTGTACTCAATACTGAAACTCGGCAAGGAAAAATAAAAGTCCGGTCTCTTGCCTGTAGGTAACATTCGTCTATAAAGGGTTAAGCCTCATTTCGATGGGAACGGAATGCAAAAACGCCCGTGTACCGTACGTTGGGTGCTTGGTAAAGAGGTGGCGAAATATAATCCGGAGTCCCACACTACGGCGTGCCTCATAATCAGATCATGGTCTCGGCACGTCAAGCCTCAGGATATAATTTTTTTCGCATTATCTATTAGTGTACCTTTGAACAAAACAAGCCCATGAGGATGAACACCAAGATTCAAATAAAATGCATCCTTAGTGCCATATCTACAAATGAGTCGTCCTAGCAGGAAATCAAGTGAGGCGGCGTAAAACATGAACCGCAATAGCTCTCCCGTACATCACAGAGTCGAGGCGCACTCCGATGCAAACAGGAGGCACTCGCACGCACGCGCCCAAATTCTGCATTCGGAGGCAGCTCGTTGTGTATTACGTCATGCTAGAAATATCCTAAAAGTCTGATTTATTCTTGCTCACACAATGGTGCGCCCACTTCTATAGTTGGGTCTCAAGACACCGAACTCTCAACGCACTCTCTCTTTGTGTTTAGTGTTGCCCGATTTTCTGCTAGGCCGACGACACAGAACCTGTTCCTGTCACTATCGGTGCTCCAAAGCTCGGCAACACATACGTCACGTGGTCTTTTCATCCGTACCACAGTGCTAGTCTCCGTGGAATGAATGCGATGTCGCTTTGCGCAACAGTTTGTCACTTTATGTTTACATCCCGTTTTCTAGTTCTTCCTTTCGCATCTCCCATGGAAAGAAAAACAAGTGAAGAAGGTTTTGTCCTCGCCTATAGTTGCGCCATAGAGACGTGCGCGTTCTCGCGACGGCTGGCATTCTAGCATGGCTACGGATTCTCGAGATTTCCGGCGCTCCGTTCTGCATAGTTTCCAGCGGTACAAAGCAAACACAGAAAATTCAACGACATTGCGAAACGCATTGTCGCGCTCCTATACTATTTAGGACGCAGATTCGCGACAGGTCTGGCTTGGCAAAATTTCGTCTCGTAGCAAGGGGCTGCGAAGTTGTGAGCACAACTAAAATGTTAGGAGGATGAGTGTTGCAGTCAGCTCATCGGCTTGATATAATTTTTTGAAATTTTGGTATATCTGTACTGGAAATCAGTGGTGTCACTATATATGTGCTTCAGTACCACTTGCTATCTTTAAAGGGACACAAGAGAAAAATTAGGTTGAGCGTTATTATTAATTTATTTTTTAACCGCACCAGTGACCTGTTGATGGAGCATCCCTCTCGAATGCGGGATGTACTAGGTTCAAATCGTGTTACCGCCGGAAACTCGCCGGTTTTTCTGATGGCCAGAAATGCCCCGCGATTTGGTGATCGAGCACTTGGGGGGTTCGCACTCGAAAAATTACTTAAGAAATTAGGAAAAATAAAACGGTTGAATGGTCGCTATATTTTACTCCCACGCACCTGGCATTGTGGCGCATTGTCTGAGCCCAGGAAAATTAACAAAATTTTTTCCCATGTGCCCTAAAAACACAAGCGTAAAATTTTTACATTTGTAACACTTGTAGGCCTGTAAGTTCAGCAGATAACATTGCTACGTCAAGCATTTTGCTTACTTTGAGCTGTTTATTTCGGTGCTCTGAGACATTGAATGAAACCATGGACGCTCTGAAGTGGTGTGTCCGGTACTCGGAAAACATAGTGGAGATAAACATCTCCCGCTGTATCTCGCACGTGCAATCTGCCCAAAGAATATCTTCCGGCCTGTCTACCAGTTGAGCAGCGTAATGTACTTAGGAACATCGGTCATGTACCGCTGCGTAGGGGCAGCGCTTAGTATCATGTTTGTCAATCAGCGGACGTCTCTTCCATAGCAAACAGTATACATCTGTTCAAAGCAGTATCTTCAGCGAGAACAGCAAGCGGTGCCACAGAGAGCGAAAGCAGTAACACATCGTTTTGTGCTTGGTAACACAATTTGCTTCACTTGGCACTTGAACGAGAAGACGACGCGGATGTTTAGAAAGCAGGCCGAATGCAAGCCGGAAAGGTAAACAGCAGGCGACGAGACAAATAAGACAGGAGACCAGAGGGCCTCCAGATACAAGGCGGTGTGACAGGTTATCGAGCATTTGGTGTCGCAGGAGCAATTTGCCGAATACAAACAGAGCCGCCCGGCTCTTTTCACCAGAAAGAGCGCCACACGCAAGGCGGCGAGTTGAGAAGAACGTATCGAGACAGTGGTGGGAGGACAGCCATCACATTGATTCTCGCGTACAAACGCTATGGGCGGAAACAAAGAACGTGCGTCGGTACGCTGGAGCCCTTCATCAAATACAAGCAAGGAGGAGGTGTGCCTTGAGAAGAAAAACTCTTTATCTCAACGACAAGAAGGCAAATACGCTCAAAAACGAAAAAAAGAACAGAAAGAAAAACGCCGGCCTGAAAAAGACTCAATAGCAATGGCATTCTCCTGCTTGACACAGTGTCGTGCTTTCTGAATGGAGACAGTACACAAACGACACGATAAGGAAGAGTGACATCCCAGCGCTGTCTCTTAAATATAATTTTTTTTACTCTTTTTTGGTTTATAGAATAACATGTATGTTATTAAATATTGCATAACATATAGATATTGCTTATTGTATATTAGAAGCTGTTGATCAGCTATGCCAACAGAAATTCCACTTGTGTCTTAAGACCTCCATACGAAAACTATATGCACACTTCTACCTAGCTCAAAGGCTTCTAATGATTATAATGTAAAAGAACAATAATCGAGCATTGGGAGCATCCCGCCTTCGTGAAATCATATATGATATTTCTTCTTTTTAACACTATAGCACTGTTTCTACCCCAAAGTTCGGAACCCACAACGCTGCTCATGTTTCTAGTGGTGTTCAGTCAAATCTCGCCACTGGGCGCGAGTAACTTTATTTATGAAAGCGAATCTGCTCGGAGAGAACCCGACTAGCGACTGTCCACCGACTGACCAACCAAGGCAAAACCATGGAGAAGTAGGCAAGAAAACCTTTGTTTTAAAAAGCTCTATTGAACGCTTTACACTCAAAGAAATTTATGACACGGACATTAAGACAAAAGAGGAGTCAGCATGGTAAACTGTCTTTAGCTTAAACGTAATTACACACACTGCCAAACCAATCGTCGTCAAATAAACCTTGTGTCGATGCTCCGAGAGTTAAGCTTAGGCCGAGGTTCCCAAGTGGATCGTCAAGCTGCTTTTTTCATTGTGCGCCTCAATGTCTTTTCATCTTCTATTTGCCTAAACAGGGAACTTGGACAAACATGTACTTATTGAGCAATTGTATGAATTTATAGTTTTCTTCCCCCCGCAGGGGCGTCTGCGTCAGCAGGCGTTTGGTGTGTTGCGACACCACGGAGCCGAGCACATGAGGGTCGGACCCTCCCGCGTGTAGCCGTGCGAGGCTTAGCCGTGTCTGGGGAAAGGGGGATCCTGGGGGTTGAGCTGATGCTGGGTGTTTGGACCTTTAAGGCCCCCCGGCGGAGGCAACACACCCCTTTGGCCTCTGCTTCACATAGACGGCACCCCCGGATTGACCCACCCGGGGGAAATCGGTAGTTACCTTTTCCTGTCTCTCTCTCCCTCCAGCCTTCGTCTTTCTTTGACTTTTCATCTTTCCTGTCTCTTTCTCATTTCTTTATTACTTCCGATCTTCCTGGCAGCAAGGGTTAACCTTGTGTGAGTAGCCAACCTCTGTTACGTCATATTTGGTTATATTGGTAGCGTACAGCTGGCGTTTGTAGGCCCTGTTTTACAGGCCCTGCAGCGTCCCCTTGTTGGGCTCCATGGTGGGTGGCTGGCGCTACTACCGAAAAATACCCTCCCACTTATGCCTAGTTCTTTCCCTCCACTATCTGATCGCTCCCTGAAAAGGAGGCGCACCGAAGAAATCTTTGAATTTTTTGGACGCCAAAAAGAAACTTTCCCGCGATTTCATATAATCCATTCTGAAAAACAAGGAAAACAAGCACGAACAATCGCACCTTTTGTTGTTTCAAAAACCCTAACACAGGCATTTGGACCAGGTTATAAAGCATCGAAGATGGCTAGCGGTGATCTCCTTTTGGAGCTCCGCGACAAAAAACAACACGAGAAACTGCCTAACCTTCTATCATTTGGAGATGTCCCAGTCCCAGTTACCCCGCACCGCACGATGGACACCACCCGTGGTGTAGTTTCGGATGATGACCTGATGGAGCTTACGGACGTTGAACCATTAGAAGGCTGGAGCGATCAAAACGTAATCAATGTTAAGAGAATTCTGCTAAGGCGCGATGGAAAAGAGATCAAAACAAAACATCTAATTCTTACCTTTGGTTCAAGTGTGCTCCCTGAGAGTATTGAGACAGGATATGTGAAGCTCCGGGTCCCAAAACCGGTATGTCCCAAACCCTCTGAGATGTTTTAAATGCCAGCGTTTTGGACACAGCTCATCGAACTGCCGCGGCCGCCAAACCTGTGCAAAATGCAGTGCTCATGAGCACTCCGCTGAATCGTGTGAAAACACTCTCAACTGTGTGAACTGTGATGGGGAGCACGCCGCGTACTCGCGGTCGTGCCCATCTTGGAAAAAAGAGAAAGAGATTGTAACGATCAACGTAAAGCAAAATATAAGTTTTAAGGAAGCACGCAGGCGGGTGTCCTTCCTGCCAAAGAACACCTTTACCGAAGTGGCGCGTCAGGGGGCAGCGCCACAACGGTCTCCGGCTGCTGTCCGACCCACAGGCAGTGAGTCGGCAGTTACGCATCTGGCCCCACGGTGGTTGCAGTTAGCGCTGCTCCGCCTACTCAGAAAACGGGGCCATCGACCCCGCAGGTGGGCGCAGCCGAGGCTGCCCCAACCTCCCCGGCCCCTTCCAGCGCTGGCAACAGCCGGCGCAGCCAAATCCCGCAGGGTGCCCCATCGACCTCCGGGCTGGTGGGCGCAGGGGTCTTGCCCTCCAAGGCAGGACTCTCCCTTGTAACTTCTCGCTCGCAAGAGCACGTGTCCGGCGCTTCACAAGAGGCAATGGACACTACACCTGTCCTCAAGGCGCACCAAACGCCTAAGGAGCGTCGAGGCTCCCTCAAACGCTCCAGAAAGGGCAGAACCCCCGTTACAGGGCCCCGAAAGAGCTCTGTAACCTAAGGCATCACCTCCCTTTCCATACACACAGCACTTATTTTCTTTCAATATGGCTACACAAATAATTCAATGGAATGTCAGAGGTCTTCTTAGGAACCTTGATGACGTACAAGAGCTTATCCAAAAACACAATCCAAAAGTGCTGTGTCTACAGGAAACACACTTAAAACCACAACACACAAACTTTCTCCGACCGTATGTCAAGTTCCACAAAGATCGCGATGATACTGTCGTATCATCAGGCGGTGTTGCCATTTTAATTCATAAAAGTATCTCCTGTCAGCGATTACAGCTACAAACGCCCCTCGAAGCAGTGGCGGTTCGAGCTGTTCTTCTAAATAAACTCGTCCCCATTTGCTCCCTTTACCTGCCCCCAAACTACAAATTAACAAAACATGAATTCCAATCCTTTATAGATCAATTGGCAGAACCTTATGTTGTTCTTGGCGATTTCAATGCGCACAGTTCCCTCTGGGGCGACTCTCGTATAGATGCGCGAGGTCGTCTTGTCGAACAGTTCCTTTTTTCTTCTGGTGCGTGCCTTCTGAATAAGAAGAGACCCACATATTACTGTCTAGCAAACAATACCTTTTCTTCAATTGATCTGAGCATAGTTTCCCCGTCCATACTGCCTGAACTCGAATGGGAAGTTACGAACAATCCTTACGGAAGAGACCATTTCCCCATACTATTAAGAACACGCGCCTCCCCCACTGCGGAGAATCTTATCAATTTTAAACAAGTAAAATCCCAAGGCAGGCGAACCCGCCGACAGGCCAGAAGAGAGAGTTGGCAGAAGTTTTTATCTGGTATCAACTCCTATACAGATGAGGCCAAAGTCTGGAACAGGGTTAATAGGATAAAAGGGCGACAAACATATTCACTTCCTTTGGTGAACACACAAGGTGAAACACTGAAAAATCAGGCAGACTCACTTGGAGAACACTTTGAGAGCGTGTCGAGTTCAAACCATTATTCGCAATCCTTTTTGAAATACGAACAAATAGAAGAATGTAAGCCAATAATCCGAAAATCCAGACAGAATGAACCTTATAACCGGCCGTTCAGTATTGCTGAGTTGAGAGCTACCTTGACCACATGCAAAAGCTCTGCACCGGGACCCGATAGAGTCATCTACGAAATGATCAGAAACTTACACACTGACACCAAACTTACACTACTCACGCTTTTCAACGCTATTTGGGCTACGGGATACCTCCCATCCACATGGAAAGAAGCGATTGTGGTCCCTGTTCTTAAGCAGGGTAAAGACCTTTCCTTGGCGGGAAGTTACCGTCCAATAGCTCTTACAAATTGTCTTTGTAAGCTTTTTGAAAAAATGGTTAACCGCAGACTTGTACATTTCCTTGAACTCAACAATATCCTCGATCCCTTTCAGTGTGGCTTCAGAAAAGGGCGGTCCACAACCGATCACCTTGTGCGCATTGAGGGAAACATTCGCGACGCCTTTCTACATAAACAATATTTTCTATCCGTATTCCTCGATATGGAGAAGGCATACGACACTACGTGGCGCTATGGAATCTTGAGAGACTTGTCGGGAATTGGCATCCGTGGCAATATGCTCGTCCTAATAGAAAGCTATTTGTCCAACCGTACATTCCGCGTGAAAGTCGGCAATGTATTGTCGCGACCTTTTATACAGGAAACTGGAGTACCTCAAGGAGGTGTACTTAGCAGCACGCTCTTCATCGTGAAAATGAACACCCTTCGCGCTTTATTACCGCCAGCCATTTTTTATTCTGTTTACGTAGACAACATACAGATAGGTTTCAAATCCTGCAACCTTACAGTATGTGAGAGGCAAGTGCAACAGGGCTTGAACAAAGTGTCCAAATGGGCAGAAGAAAACGGATTTAAAGCTAACCCTAACAAAAGTCCATGTGTGCTTTTCACAAGAAAGAGAGGCCTCATTGCAGAACCCAGTATCGAAATGTATGGTCAGCGAATTCCTGTGAACAAAGAACACAAGTCCTTACGCATCATACTTGATTCGAAATTAACTTTTATTCCACACATAAAGTACCTCAAGGTCAAATGCTTAAAAACAATGAACTTACTTAAAGTGCTATCCCACACAACATGGGACAGCGACAGGAAATGTTTAATGAATCTTTACAAGAGCCTCATCCGATCACGGTTGGACTACGGTGCCGTGATCTATCATTCTGCAGCCCCGAGCGCGCTAAAGATGCTAGATCCGGTCCACCATCTAGGAATCCGACTGGCCACTGGAGCTTTCAGAACAAGTCCAATTGAAAGCCTATATGCAAAATCAAATGAGTGGTCACTTCATCTGCAGAGAACATACATCAGCCAAACACATTTTTTGAAAGTCCACTCTAGTCCTGAACATCCATGTTTTAATACCATTAACGATACGACATATGCTACACTCTTTCATAATCGACCCTCCGTAAGACAGCCTTTCTCGCTGCGTGTGAGGGAGCTTAGTGATGAAATGCGTGTCCCAATCCTCGAGCTTGGCCCAATGCATCCAGCCAAGCTGCTACCTCCTTGGGAGTGGCAGCTGATACAATGCGATATATCATTCATGCAAGTTACAAAACACGCTCCAGAGATTGAAATCCAAATGCATTTCCAGGAACTCCAGCACAAATACTCCTGCACGGAGTTCTACACAGACGCATCGAAGTCACACGACGGGGTGTCCTATGCAGCCGTCGGTCCATCCTTCTCGGAAACCGATGTACTGCATCCGGAAACTAGTATCTTTACGGCTGAGGCTTACGCACTGCTGTCGGTCGCAAAGCATATAAATAAATCAGAACTCCAGAAATCAGTTATATATACGGACTCCCTTAGTGTTGTGAAGGCCTTGATGTCTTTCTGTAGCCACAAAAATCCGGTAATTAATGAACTCTACTCCGTACTGTGTAAAGCGTATATATCTAACCAACATGTGATTATATGCTGGGTGCCTGGACATAGGGGCATTAAGGGAAACGTACTAGCGGACCAGATGGCCGCATCCATTTCATTGCATGCAGTTAGTCCTACTGCTTCGGTCCCTGTCACAGACCTGAAGCCTTTCTTAAGAAGAAAACTGCGAAACTACTGGCAACATTCTGTCGTCTAAAAATAGGACACACATTTGGCACACATAACTTTTTACTCACGGGAAACGAGCCTCCAACCTGTGGTAGATGCGGGGAGAGGCTGACCGTCCTCCACGTCCTACTGGAGTGTCGGGAAGCCGAAGTTGAAAGAAAGAAACATTTTCTCTTAGCATACCGGCAGCACATCCCCCTCCATCCTGTTATGTTACTTGGTCCAGAACCACTCTTTGACACCAATGCAGTCCTAGGTTTTTTGAAAGATGTTGTGTTGTACGTTATTAGCCCCACATGTTCGTAGCACCTCCTCTCTTCAGAGGATGCCGCTATGATAATTATTTTGAATAGCACATGCCTCTAGGCCCTTGTGGTTCAAGGGCTCTGGCGAGGCAATAGTGCTGTAAGCAATTTAACTTCTCGCATATTTTAAATAATTCATCATTCTTCTACGATGGATTTTAATGTTCATAGTATTCGTCATTAGTCATCGCCATAATTTTATAGCACATAGATTTTACGCACTTTACAGCCACTATTTTTAGGCCCCTTTACAGCCAAGTCACATCCTCACAGAACTCATTATCATCACCGCGAAATCACTAACACTGTCTTGGCGCTTTTTGGCCATATCTGGCCCTTGCGCCACTAAACCACACACATTCATTCATAGTTTTCTTCCGCCAATAACTAAGCACATTGAGCAGCGCCCAGTGTCAGTCTGATTTCTTGTATGTTCAAGTCAGTGTTCGGTATAGAAATTATTTCGCAAGCCTTATATTTGCGTACGTCGAAAGAAAAACTTTTCTCCGTGATGAATATAGGTACCGCAACAGAGATGAACGAGAGGAACTGACATACACGCCAAGTCATGTTTACTTTGCGCGAAACAGCTTACGCCTGACTGTAACCAACATATGCATTGCTAACCGCTTATTTTGCTATCTCTGTAGAGGTACCACCTTAAAAGGAAGGCACGTGAAATGCTTACTCAGAAGCACCCTTAATAGGGATCAATATTAATATTGAGCGAGTGAAAATTTTGAAAAACAAAAGAAACCAAGAAGCAATTTCTTACTTACAAAAGAAAATATAAGGATGAGTCGACTCAGTGGGTTTTAAAGCACAGTGTTTGTTACCCACTGCGCTGATGCAGCGGCTGTGCTAATGTGCTGCTAAACACGAGGTCAAAGATTGGATTGCCTGCAAACTTCAACGTTCCCAAAAAAGAAAACGTTCTTTTACACATTGTAGACTCCATGCAATATTTATAAAATTTAATGAGATCAAAACAAAAGGAGAGAAGTTGAACGAGTAGCTCTGCTCGTACAAATGGTACAATTTACAACACTGTTCTTTATGACGGCGCATATTGCGAATGTCAATAGTTTATTGGCGGGCGACGCTACCAAGTAAGACCGAGGTTGCACACAGCTAAACGTGTGAAATATTTCAATTAGTGTCATTTGCTTTTCATCCTTGTCCCACGGCGAATACTTAGTAAACGGTGATCTTTGTAGTCACAGCCTTATTTAGCGCGCCGTCGCAACCACAGAATGACTTCCCGAAGGACGAACACAATGGAGTCTAAACAGCCAGATACACTTTCGTGTTTTCAGCAAATACTCGACTGTTAGCATGAAATGATTTGTAGATATTTCGGGTATGTGGCTGTTATGGGGGCCTTTTAAACGCAGCCAGGTCACCCTTATCGCTTTCTATCCTGAACTTTCACCTACATTCACATTCAAATGCATCAAGAATGTATTTAAGCAGCGAAAACTACAGCTTCTTGCTCAGACAGTAGTGCCCTATATTGCAATGGTTTTGTGAAGTCTGCCTCCGCCATCATTTTCAGCTCATATCGGGTGATTATAAAAGACTTCAACTCTTCAACACGACATTTGAATTGCTTTCTACCCAATGTCGTACCCCCGGCACTTGGGTTCATCACCCCAAGCGTCAGAGGCAACTGCAATAGTATACTGCAGCATTTGCAGTGATAGACGATGACGTCAGTATCACAATGAAATCGACAATGGAAAGCTTGCAGCCATAATATGAAAATTACTTTTACTAAACTAAAAAATTACTAAACAAAGTTTCACTAAATGCTGTGCCACACTGTGAAAGACGTACTGAAGAGAGAGCTCCCGAAAGCTCTTCATCCTATCTCATCTGTTGTTGAAGCATCGATTATTCTGCTGTGAATTAGTTTGGTGCTACGTAACCACTTCTATGTATGAAAACCCTTTTGATTGTATCTATTCCAGTCAGGGCTGCTTATTCATGAATTGGCCTGAAGCAGGACCAGGCGCTAGGAAAACACGTTCACGTCAGCGTGTGCCCTCTTTTTGTATACGTATTTACATTTTACTGCTGATTCAGTGATAGCGTTGCCATGATCGCTGCATTACACAGCTTTGCTTACTGCTTCCGCCACAAACGCGATGCCCGGAGAATAGCTCACGCTGGCGATGTATTTATGGCTGCTTTACTTATCAGTTACTACCAAAGTACAATTTTCAGGTGGAATACTGGAGACTGCTGAGGGCAACTCTTCATGAGTGTCAATATGGTACAAAGTGGTCATCAGCCTTTGTGGTGCTTTATTTGGAAAAGCCTGATCAAGGAATGTCTTCCCTCCCAACAATCGGGAACAAAAGAATTTATGGGATAGGCCCGAATTCATCTTCATATTAGTCTCAAGAGGATATGTCTGGCACGTTCATTACTATATAGGGTCATGAAACAGCATCCAAAGTCCCAATATTCGTGATGTTGCAGCTGTCGTTACACGGCAACATCTAGATTCCGCAGTCGCCAAAGCTTCCGCAGGGAAAACTTATTACCTTATAAATACAGACTGGGAATGTGAAGGTTTTCTTTAGGAATGTGTGGAGTTACGGTGAGCGAAAGAATTGCGCTACATGTGGGACACAATGAGGGTAAATGAACGTTGTAGTAAAGTACGGAAATAAATGGCAGCATGCCTCTCGTGTCGCCACATGACACTTTCGCAATATATATATATATATATATATGTATATATATATATATATATATATATATATATATATATATATATATATATATATATATATAATGTTAGGACAGTGGGTGAAGGAGCTGGAGGAAACCAGGCCGCCATATAACTATTTTTGGGACTGCAATGCCCATCTCATCGCGTGCCGACAGGACTGCGTCGCGAGTTGCGACGACGTTCCGTCATTGCGCATTATTTAAGCTTCAATATATTTTTAACTGACGTGAGTATATAAAACACTGCTAACAAATCTCATAGCGACTTTGCTGACCACAAAAATTTTGTGTTTCACCGACGTAGAATATTTTACGATGCCACGTAAAGCTTTTGGGCCATTTTATGCAACTCCTTTTTATCGTTCATTCTCCCTACTTTAGGCCCGTTGCCGTTGCATGTCATGACGAGAAGCCTTCGTTGACAACAGAATGGGACCCTCGCTCCGACTGTCAGCAAGAAAAAATAATATACCAGAAGGAACAAGCCCTACATCGCGTGGCCGGTTAATTGAATTCTGGGATTTTACGCGGCAAAACCACGATTTGATTATGAGGCGCGCCCTATGGGGTACTCCGGATTAATTTTGACTACAACGGCATCTTCAACGTGTCCCGAATGCACAGGACACGGATGATTAAAAAAATATGCAAATTGCACCTAGCTAGACAGAACCAAGGTAATGTTTGCCCTCTCTTATAGAAACTCTGATTATTTTTTGTATTCCGTCTAGAATCAAAATTAGTCCTAATTAATCAATCAATTTCTCAAATATTATTACACCAAAATTGTCAATGAGAAAACTGCACACAAACATGAAAATACTCCCATAGAGCTTTCCGTTGCTCAATACGTGTTACATAAATGCATTTTGTCCGAGCGTGAAAGAAGATCGCGATTACGCGCGAATTGTCTCGAGCAGCCAAGCGCGCTGCAATTTTGCGTATATTCGCTGGCTTCTTTCACGCTCGCAAAAACACATATATTCACCGTGTACACGTATTTAGCAACAGAATACTGTATTGGGAGCTTTTCATGTTGCTCTATAGTTTTCTCATTGACAGTTTTCGTATAATTATGATATTTGAGAAGTTGATTAAATAAAGACTCATTATCTAATTAGACGGATTGAAAAAAGTAATCTGAGTTTCTCCAAGAGAGGGCAAACATTACCTTGGTTCGGTCTAGCTACGTGTAATTTGCACATTTTTAAAAATCTTAGTGCGTGATAGTTGGGACTGAATCCGTATATCTACGCGCGCGCACGAGTGTGTTTGTGTGTGCGTACTGCGTAATCTAGATTTCTTTCTCAAAATTTATCCACACTGAGCCATTTTTGTTAAATATCGCCCTATACATCTATAGCTTACATCCAACAGTCCAAATACCTTCCACGTCCAACACCTCAAATAGCATTAAAATTAGTTAGGCGGTTCGATGTAACAGCCTTTCAGCGTTCCAAGCAAATTTCAACAACGAATTCGGAGTTCGCCCTCAGCTAGACCACCTGGCCAAAAATAAGAAACAATCACGGAGCACCACGCCAGCCTTCCACTTTCCCTTCGGCGCGCACGAATTGTGCATTGGGTCAAAGTGCGGAGAGCCAAGCGGCGCGCAGCTTCGTTACCTCTCTCGTGTGCAGGTCCGCAAACTAAACGACTCTTTCTGTGACTATACCTAACGAGGCGGTATAACAGCACTGATAGAAGATCCAAGAAGCAGGAGCTCCTGAAGTGGGTGCTGATGTTCTTTTTATTCTCCCTGCCCGGTCGACATGCTGCGCAACTGCGGTAAAGGCGACCTTCAACACTGTCGTGGGCACCCACATGGGACAAGAACTGCATTCCTGTTTCATTAACCAGAACTGCACGTGGGCTGTCGGCAAAAAAGGAAAAAAAGAAGAACAGGCTAAGCTGTATCCTTTACGCATAGTTGCCTTTCATGATTGCAGGTGTAGGTTTACTTGCAGAAAAAAAAAAGAAATGCTGATCCGAACGGGAAGAAATGAAAAAAAAAAGGACGTGATCTGGTTCAACGCGAAGTGCTGTTCTGACGTAAGTAGCGGGCAACAATGTTGCTTAATTTTTGGATGAGGGCGTTAAAATTTGATAAAGGACTCAAGCTGTCTCGGCTTTACGCAACATGCCCTTGTTTTGCGGTTCACCTGTTGTAGTGGTAAACGAAGATGGTGTTCTTGTAACGTAACAAGTCTATTCTGTCGTGCTCCTCACGAGAAGTGCCCATCACAACTGTTATGAGGGCGTTAACGCCTACGTGCAGAACTTGGAGATAATCCTAATCGTAACTTCACCTAAGAATATTTTACAGCGCCTTAAGGCACAATTTTACATTTCTACTTGGGCTGGCCTCCTCCTTCCAAATAATGATTTGCAGGCATTTCACCATTTTCTTTGTGGGCTTTAAAGAAGGCTCAGAATTTATTTAAGAGGAAGTTTAGCTCGGGTGTTCCTATCTAAATCCATGTAAAAGGAGAATTCGTTTTTCTCGACAACCAATGCACCAAATTTGACGAGGTTTGTTACATTTAAAAGAAAAACTTAAAATGTAGTGACTGTTAGTTTCAAATATTTGAGTTAGGTCACGAATATTTTAATAAAAATTGGCAAAAATTGAAACTATTCAAAAAATGAAACTATCTAGTTTACAACTCTCTAACCCGAGAACGAAAATTGATAACACGATTCTGTGAATTGCATCTAATAGTACATCTAAAGCGGACAAAATTGATATGTTGCACATGAATATAAAAAGTTTTAGTAATATGCAAATACAACATTTGCAGAACCCTTGTAAGAAACGTAAAAAATCCGCGTAAGATATGAAATGGCATACCGAATTTGTCCGCTGTGACTGATCTAATGCATGCCGTTTACAGAACTGCGATATCTGTGCTTGATGCAGAGCTATGAATTTTTAAACTTCGTTCTTCTATTCCTTTCGAACGGTCGAATAATTGAAAATCTTTTTAACAACATTCAAGTCCCAAATCCACATTCCGCTTGCAGCAGTTACTAGAATGTAACTTTCTCTCTCAAATGCAACAACTTTCATTAAAATCGGTGCAGGGGTTATCTCAGAAAAACGTTTTTGCGTTTTACATGTATTTAAATAGGCCGCGTCCAAATTGGGCTCGAGCTAAAGCTTCCTTCTATGCAGAAACGGAAGAGTTTAATCTTACCCCTGTACATTTCTCCAGCCCAGAACTTGATGCAGAAAATACCAACGACGAAATTCCGGCCTTTCGGCAGTTGGGCTTGCGCATTGAATTCAGTCAGTTAGTTCCCGACACTCGTCGGTACTACCGCAGTCCCAAAATTGTTCTGCATTCATTTGCATATTCATTTATTCCTTTTATAGGTTTGGTCATGTATTAAGCTAACCCATGCGACTTGTCCCTAGCACACCTTTCTTTTTTTTCTAATTGCGCAGGTTTCGCGAGGCCTCTTACGTCTGTGACTGGTACTTTTTATATTGCATATTAGGCTTCACGTGCTTGCTTTGTTCGCCTGTACATTAAGGTACACGTTCTGTGACAGTTGTGTTGTTGTGACCGCAATATTTTTCGTGGATTCATGCGCCCCAGTGCTAAATGCCCGTTCGTGTGTCTGTGTCTTTGTATGTGCCTGTGTGCGTGTTTATTTGCTCATTTTCTCGTGGAATTTCATTGTATTGATTTAACGATAACTGCTGCAGTAAATGAAGCGACGAAATGCGCAACATTTCTCAGCTCATCAAATATTAATGTGACCAGCACGCATAATGATAAAGAAATTGTTGCTACTGTTGGGCTCTTTGTTTCCAAGTGGCTTCCAGCGCGCGTGGACCTTTGCTACATTAAAGCTGTAATGGCGCTCGAGTAAATGCAATTTACTTTCATGAGCTTGCAGCGTATTGCTTAAATATAATGCAGTCCAGCCCGGCTCCAATATCCCGTGGTTGTTCTCCGTGGGTGATGGACACGTTATCCGAAATTATACTTCTTCTCCTACCTAACGGCTTGAACGCGAAGGTAAACTGCTGTTTAATTTTAGCTTATGAAACTTCTCGTCAAAACACGTTATGCCTATTAAAAAGATAAATGTACTATATACACTGCTCTACCTTACGTGCGCGAAAATTTGTCGTTCTGATCCGGTGGCTTCGCTTTTTCTTTAAACTTACTCGGCTACATTAAGTACATTTGCGCCCCCCATTAAAAATGCCGACAGTAGGTGCCGTTAGGTTTTTTTTTTTTTTTTTTGCAGCAGCTCTTTATGCAGCATAAGTTCACCGTATGAGCAGTTCGCTTACAAGCCATGGACTGGTTAGCGCACGTGGCCAGGTTGTCGTGGTGCCTTGCTTTGCGGCAATGATACAGGCGCCACAGGTATCGAAAATTAGAAACCCTAAAGCTCATGAGCACGAATACAGTGTTTACAAAATAGGGTAAGTATATCGTGATGCAAATATGCAGAAAGCGAAATAAGAATAAGGTAAAGCTCATATGAGGATATGTATTGTAGGTAGGAGTGGTAACGTACAGACATCTCTAAAATGAAAATTATATAGCTGGTGGCGCTTGCTGCTCGGAAAGCTCTCATTTGTTATGTCAAGTGTACCGTCTTTCAAGAATTCGCAATATATTTCGACAGCCTCATTAAATAATAAAGCTATAGGCCATCGGCTTGTTCAAATAGCGACTTCGTTTTGCCTAACATGGATGACACGAAGTGTCTGAAGACATTTACCGCGCCGCCTTTCTTTATTCAGGTGAAAAATAAACCTTACTTTACCTGTATACGTACACATCCTAATTTTGCAGATCCTGTATACGATTCAGTGAAAATCATACAAGTTCGTTCCGGCACACAAAGTGCCAACACGTGATTTCGTCGTTCTTGTCAAAGTGTCAAAGTCGTCAGGTCACGCGCCATACACATTCAGAGTACTGAATAAGTATGGTCGCAGATGAGGTCTACTGGTGTCCTTTCAGCAGTGGGCCCTATTTACGCGCATGCGCAGTGTATACCATAAGCTTCGGTAAATACCAGGCATGCCACTGATAGGAATTGAACACCCCTTCGCATTTACCAAGCTCGAGGCCCTGCATGCGGCTACGGTCCTACACCATGCCTAACGATGTGTTCTGGACGGCCACTAAATGTCCGCGCATAAGAGCGCCCTTCGGCTGCACCCTCCACATATACCGTGGAAGACGCATGTGATTTTGACATTACTTTGTCGTCAAAGCAGACAAGCTGCCCAATACAAATGATCACTGCCCGCGTTAAGTGCAGCGCAGAAAAAAAATATGTGTCATCTCTTATTGGCCTCACAGCCAAAAAGGATGTCACCCACCCATTATCTAGCTGTCTAAAGTCGTGGTTTCGCCTGAATATCTTAAATAAACAGCCGCACTATTTTAAAGCGAAGCTGTTTATACAGACCCTGAGCCGTTGTTGCCGGACTTCTTTAAGTCTATCATCATCACCAATGGCTCTACGTCGTCGTCTTCTTCCACAGCTGCTTCATTGGCGTTCATAGTTCCAGCGTCGAATTGCACTTCTCTTTTGTTGTCGTAATCGGGAGACCACGTTTACCAGTGCTTAAGGGATATAATCCATTCAATGTCTTACATGACAAACAGATTGAATTCTGAGGCAATTTAATTTCGAATAATTGCAAGCGGCAGTGCCGGGCAGATGCTGCTAACCACGCCAACGAGCAAACGTCGAGACATCGAACGCAAGGGACAACGGCGGACTGCGGGCACACCGTCATTGACGTCGTTCTCTCCGTCGCAGCCGAAGGTGTGCGTGACCTCGTTAAGAAACACAAAGACGTCAAGCGCCAATCCAATCCAACCGATCATCAAAACGATTGCAGCGCCCGCATCTCCAGTAGTGGGCCTTGCGCCCAATATAGGGAGCCTCGGATTAGTGGTGTCGCACATTCCATCCAAGCTAACAGCTACAGGAAGACCACGAGAGTGCGTACTCCTGAGAAAGAAGCTGGTTACCGCGAGCGAGAGTTGCCTCGTGAATTTACTCTTAGTCGGCTCACCCCGAGCTGCGCGCCCCGCAAGCGTTAGCGAGAGATGCATCGTGAATGGGTTCTTCGTCGTAGGGCTCGCCCCGAGCTGTGCGCCAGAGATGCCGAGTTTAAACGGCAGCGTCGAGAGGCCGATCGCGAGCCGCACACCCGAGATTAACCCCACAGACTGCTTGCGAAGTTTGACTTGCACGGTGTAGGGCTCGCTGTAACTTACGCAGCATCGCTGTTCGACCATCTTCACGAACTGGAAGGGGCGGCGATTTTTTTTTTCCTAAGGTTTGCATAGTACTGAACAATTCAAAGCTCGTTCGACCCAAGTCAAAGAATCAGCATTCCTCATGCTTGCCAGCACGATCGGTAACAGAGAGTTATGAAACGAACGCAAGCGAAAACACGCCGTACAGTTACGTGAAAAGAGTGCCCATACAGTTAAGTCTGCGAAAGTAAAATATCGGCCTTAGTTTGTGGACATACCCATAGCCTGTCTTTCAACTATCGAAGTATATGTAACTTATCACAACTTAAGATTAAAGGCGGTTTCATAAGAAAAAGAGGCACTGCAAAGAAGAACGCACGCGACTTCAGCCATTTAGTTTTCATTGTATACGCTACAAAATTGTAAACTTTATCCATTGCAATTTCTTTCCATCCATCGTTTCAAGCTTGGCAATATCTTCCATAGTTCCTAGTTCACATTTAGTTCACCTTCTCGTGTTTAGAGGTGATTACAATGTCCTAGTGACGACCCGCTCAGTTAGATCTCCCAGACGTATTTGGCAAAATCGTCCGAAAGATGAGAATGCACATATAAATTCGAAAAAGATATGTAAAGATTGTGTGCTCCCGGCTAGATTTCCTTCGGCTGCTCCATATGAAACAATCAGATGTAAAACAAATGAAATATTGAAAACAGGTCCCTCTGATAAGGGTAGGTGAAGCTACTCATTTGTTTTCAAGAATTACGACACAAGGCGATGTTTTCGTGCTCTACAAATGTCTGGTAACTTTGCTCTTGGTTTACATAACTTCGCATGTCAACAACGATCTCCACACCTGTAGAAACTACGCTTTGAGGCACAGCGGTTCAAATGAATGTAAATACAAATTTCAACGCTGTCAGACACAGAAGCCGCCCGGAGAGCGAAGAGGAGATTTTATAACGACTCATGCACTTGAGTGTCCTTTTAAAGAACGAAGAAAGAATAGCCAATGTATTTTCACTGGTTTTCAACGGAGGCTCAACAGCACACTTTCTTTGGAATCGCCCAAAGTATTATACTTCAGTCAAGAGGTAAGTTTCGTTTTGCAACCAGTATGGAACTGAAAACAGGCTTGGCCTTTCGCGACAGCCTTTCATTTAAGGACTTCAGAAAAACAGCTTTTGTGTTTGCTTTTAACACGCAAGTTTTTATACATGCCAGGATACAAAAAGAATACTTATAACGTTCTGTACAATTTTCGCGCGTTCTTGCGAAGCAAATAAAGTGCTCATTGCGCGAAGCCATTGTCTTGAGGCGTATGCATGGAATAGCATGTGAATGGCAGAATGACTGTTGCATGTTTTTTTTTCACTTTCTCTCCTGTATTTTCTCTTATGTAGTCAGGGCAAATATTATTGCAGTTGGTCCCAGTCGTATCAAGGGCCAGGCAATGAAGCCAAAAAAAAGATAAAGCGAAACGACTTTTGATATTTATTTGAAATGTAAAAATAATGATGAAAACTACAATCTCGACATTTTGTGCGCAATGCTCTACCCTTTAAACTACGGCAAAGCTCACATATTTTACTTGCTCATTATTGTTATTGTATATAAAGATCGTTACTTTAGATTCAAAAATTGGCCTCTGGGTATGGGTTAGTCTAATCTCCCTGTAAGAATGTGTTCCACACCACGTTTCATCACTAGTTGTACGCATATCGTCGGCTAGAGAGAATAAAAACGTTGTTAAATGGGGGCGTTTGTGAATCAACGGGTAATATCTCAGCAATCTGTGTGTTACACCTGCCAATGCTCAGTTTTTTTTTCCAATCGATGGAACTATGTTTTCAAGAACAAAAAAAGTGAACACAAAGATTATTTTGACCGATGGCATAAAGTGGCTAGTCACCGGTCGAATACAACATACTCGTACACAACATGCACAGTTCAGCTGAGAGGAGAAAGAACACATGCAAAAATAAGACATATACATAAATATATATACGCGTATACATCTACACGTATGATACACATACACATATTTTTAACGCATAATGAACATAAACTCCCACCTTGTCTCCCAACATGCACTCAAGTTCACAGCTCTTGGATAGACAGAAAGAATTTCTTACATGCTGGACCGAAATTGCGTGCAATTTTTATATCAATGGGGATAATATTCCAAATTTTAGTTCCATTAAAATCTTTTAGTCTTTTGCCATACACGTTAGGACAGTTGGGCAAGTTAAAGTTCATTTTGGAAGCATGTCGCGTTTTGCGTATAGCTACGAAAACATGAAGGTGCGAGCTTCTATTGGTTATAGTATTGATAGAAACAGAAATCTTGTATTCCCGCAACATCGTCACTAAAAGAACGCGTTTCGATTGAAAAATTTCACCCATAGGTTCCGCTAGCTAATGACTCACAATGTTCCGTTTTGTAGTCGTTCTACGGGTTTTAGATAACTAGTGTACGTCACACCCCAGTATTCCAGGCAGTAATTTTTGTGACAGTGACATAATGGAAAGTACAGTGTACGAAGCATAGCTTGCGGAAAGTAATGACGAGTATTTATTAGAGTTTAGCAGCCATAGACTACCTTTGCGCTTACATTTGTACGTGCTCATGCCGGTGTAAATTACCATCAAGAATGAGCCGTCAGTATTTGAAAGAAGGAACTTGTTGAATAAGATTATTGTTTCATGATATCTTAAGCAACACTTGAGATCCCTTTAGAACTATACCTGGCTGAGGACATTAGTTCGCAAGTTCTTAGCGCATGAATGATGAGTAATATCCACAAGAACAAGGTAATCTGGAATAACCTGACAAAGAAGAAAGTTTCCGTCAGTGATAGTTAGCCACACACAAACGTGCAAGAGTACGCTTATCTAAGCCAAGCAATTAAATGGAATTGCTTCACGACCACAAACTTTACAACGAGTCAAAACTTTCACCCTTCCGAATAGGATGTCGGGGATACTGCAGGATTTCTCATTTATTACCTTTTTGCTCAGTGACGTGTCTTAGCGCTGCATGTTCAGTTGCAGCGCTTCATTGATATATTGATAGTACCAAAAGCCCCCTTTGATATTTACTCTTTGTGGTTGGTGCAAGGGGTACATAGACTTCCCCGCATAAGTTGTAATTACGAACATCAATAACCCACAAGTATATTGCCATGAATTTTCGTTTTTCCATTATGATGACCCCTTGTCAAAGTCAGGGATAAAAACGTACACTGACAGACCGTGTTGCAATTGGCAACACTGGTTTCGAGAAAAAAAAAGGGGGGGGGGGAGGTTCTGATGTGCACAAAGAACACTACGAGGCAGTATAGGTATTAGTTAACCCGTACTTCCAAAGAAGCTCTCCGTGTGAATAAACGCAGCACGAACTTTTTTTTTCTTCAGCTTCGTACTGTCATTTGCACGCCGCAAGAGTAAACGCTTCAGCAAGTTCCTCGGGGGGCTTAATACACAAGAGTGCCCCTTGTCTCGAGAAATGACAAGCCATTTGAATGGCTTCCTCCGGAAAACTTCCCTGCAGCTTATATCTGACGACGACACTAGGGTTCCTCTGCCCACCTTCTCAAGAGAAGGCATCTGTAATTTGTGAACATGTGACGCTTAGCCGCAGGCTCTTACCATGGAAACTCGTGCATATGGTGCAGAACGTTTGGGAACAAACTTTGCTCCCCCTTACGGGTAGCCTCGGCGTTATATGCTAGTTACTTTTGCTTCGTTTATCTGTCAGAAGCAGTAATCCTTGGCCTGAGGCGCTTTCACTATAACATGCGCAATTTCACTGAGGCATTTGTTCCCACACACCGCTGGCAATTTCCAAGCTCTTTAGAAGATAACTTGTCAGACAATAAAAAAGGAGAGCGCGTAGGCGACATTGTATATCCAGCTTCAAAATATAGGGAGTTATAGAGGGCGATCGTAATTCGGCCATGTCTGGGTCGTTTAGCGCAATCAAATTTTTGCTAAGATTACAGTCAACAACGCCGGCGCATTTTCGCTAGTTTTCAATGGAGACTCAACAGCACACTTTCTTTGGAATCACCTTAAACCTTACAGATTCAGAGGTATTATACCTCAGTGAACCGGTGAGTTCCGTGCTGAAAGCAGCAGGGAACTGGAAAGTCTTGGCGTTTGGCCCCACCACAATTTTGTGATCTGGAAGTTTATAAGTTCCGAACATAAATTCGCTCACCGTATCAGGTGAACAATTGTGAATTTCCTTGTGCGCTCTGGCTGCTTTAGAATGTACTGAAATATAGCTAGTGATTTTCTTTGTACTTGACAAGATGAAGGAAATGACGACGTTGTTCGTAAAAGCACAGGTGGGATGACTCAGTAATATGCGTGCGTTGTTCTTGTATATGTACGCTGTATCAGTACCTTGAAAACAGGGACAGCCATTGTCACCGTCATCGTCTTCTTCCTGCTGCTCCTTCAAAGTCATCAATTCAGCAAATATTTCGGCTTCTAAACACATTCTCGAGTCACTCACTGACTTCACTTAAATACATCGACAAACAAGGAATTCAGACAACGTTTCTTTGGATGCTATAGCATATTGGCGTCAATGCTAACGAAAGAGGAAGTGCTCTTGTCAATGAAACTCTTTCAAGACAGTCGTGAATTACCATGAGGCAATTCGTCCCCACCTTCGTTCACTCTGGAAACACGTGCACCAAGTGTGCTGAAAAGAGAAGCAAGAGAGCCTCTTGTACGGAGTAACAAGATGGGAGAAACTCATGCATAGCTGTTTACGGCCGGCCGAGCTATATAGAGGAGTTTGTTTGGTCCTGCAGATGCTTCAGTTCCAGATAAAATAGGCCTCTTGACACTTATATGAGAGGCGGATTTCCTCCCTCATGTCCGTTAGTTTTCCAGGAAAGCCAATGGACAATGGGCAAGGTACTGTCGTGCATTCTACTCATAATTCTGTGAGAGTCTGCACTGATCGGCTCATGGTGACAATCATGTATGGAATGAAAAGAGACGCTCAGGTGGAGCAATTGTCATCCAATGCTGTCATGCTAAGCGCGCTTGCGACAACAAGCTCGTCTCCACAACCGCCACCACAATTATTGAACGAAATATTAGGTGGGTAACTGTACGTGTTCAGCAGTTGTTTTGAAACGCTAAAGCCACAGAGATAGAATAAGCGACACGTTACTAGCGCTTGCCGATCTCAGACACGGCGGGACAGCTAAAACTTTTTGTTTTCCTTTGCACAGAACTAAATGATTATAGTATGAAAGAAGAAGAAGAAAGACGAAGAAGAAGATGAACAGTCCTAATACTGTGCATTTCATGTGTGTGTGTTTTAATTTTAATTCTGACATTTCGATGAGCAGTAAATATTATGCAAACAGCACATAAACGTTGCCAGGGACAGGAGTAAACTGGGCTATAACAAATCTTATACTGCACCCTAGCAGAACACTATAATTCCTTTATTTATGGCCCTTCAATGGAAAGCGGGCCATAAAGACAGAGATCGTTAATAATGTTGAACTAGGTCAAACAGTTTCCTTAATGCTTCATTTCGTCTACCATTATTCGCAGAGTAATTCTTAATGCGGCGATTGAGGTACAGCAAGTATACTGTTTCCTATGATTCCCGCTTCCACGACGCCAAAAATTGCAGAAAATTTCACCGACAAATACCACACTCCCCAATGCGAAATTTGAGCGCAGCTCTATAAGTGTTCTCATTTGGCGATATATTCAGCCAAATACTTTGAAAGAAACAGGTCGCAGAGTCGGAAATTGTTGAAAACTAGATCTGCGGGTCAAGCGCGTCCGCTTTTATACATGACACGTCGAAGGTTCCACTGTGAGCGCTGCTGCCGCTTGCCTTCCAGAAAGTACTGCACAATTCGCGTCGCGCATACAACCAGATTACAAAACAATCCCAAACCATGACAATCGCAACGAGTGCGAATAAGACCAAACCAAGCAAACCAAACAAGCCCGGGCTAGAGCTGATGCGAGCAGACGATAGTACGAAACGAACGGTCCGGCGGAGACCAGATACGAGTACGCATCGAGCGGTCGGGCAGGTCCGCATGCAACCAGTTTCCCGCGCTCACGTCACTGAAGGGGCAGCTCTCGTTGGTCTCCCCCGGTCACGGCTCGCGTCTTTCATCTGCCGCTCCGCGTTCGCTCTTTAATTTTCCGCTGTGGCGAGCGTCAGCGGCCGCCGCCGCTGACGCTCGCCACAGGAACAGGCCATTCAGAGCCAGCTGCGCTCTAAAAGTAAGCCGAGCCGAGCCCATCTCTAACTGCTACATTTTTATCCCTTTATCTCTCATTCAGCCTTCGTGTCCCATCAAAGCTTCGCCTTGGAGACGCCACGCTTTTGTATCGACTGTGGTAGGGCGTTGCTTTTACAAAAGCCTATACATTCCGCATAGGGATGGCCGGCACCGCAACCTGTGACCACTGCGGCCATGACGAATCGATTGACCATATTTTTTGCGACTGCCCGCAGTACAGTCCATAGAGGGAATCACTTCGCCATCAACTCGACCAGCTGGACGATCGACCATATCGGAAGAATAAATTCTACGCCACAACCTAACGTCACAAAAGACCGTGCAAGCGCTCTTGTGATTCTTGCCTTTGTGAACGTCTCTAACTTGAAAGCGCTTTGTGTACGTGTCTCTGTGTGCACACTTCTTTCTTTCTTTTAACCCTTACCTATCTCTCCTCTTTCTAACTCCTATCTCTCAACCCCGGTGTAGGGTAGTACGAACGAAGACTAATATCTGGTCAAGTTCCCTGCCTTCCCTCTTCATCTCTCTCACTCTCTCTTTGTGAAAAACTAATCTCGCGCAAGTTGTCAGAAAGAAGCAGTCTTGCAGGTGCGTTGTGATGTGTCATCATAAGCGCTGAGTCTTTTCCGCCACTTTAAATAGAAAGAGAGAGAGAGCGAGAGAGAGAGAGCAAATGATAAAGGAAAGGTAAGGAGGTTAACCAGGACTGAGCCCGGTTGGCTACCCTACACTGGAGAAAGGGAAAAGGGGACGGAAAGATTAAAAGAAGAAGAGAAAGTCTACTGGGGATATCGTTCGGTCACTCAGTCCGGATCAGGCGCTGACTGAATCCAGTGGCTTTCAAATATCGCAGCAGAGCTTTTGTGGCCCTTTGTAGCTGCGATATGCGAGGCCATGGCCCCAAGATATTGTTCAAGGTGAACGGTGTTCTATCTAGCTGATTGAGAGCTGTGCAGAGGTCATGTCTTTCGTGTTCAAAAGATGGGCAGTGGCACAGTAGATGTTCTATAGTTTAGGATTGAAAAGATCGGAGCATGATAGATTTCTTCAGTCTGCCTCCCAGGCCCAATGTTGTTGCACCCACCGATTCGTCATTTTCTCTCTTCGTTTTTTCGCATGCAAACCTTCTATTGTTTTCTGCACGTCACCTGTTTTCAGGATTTTACTTGGTTTTGGGCGGCTATGAAAATTAAAGGGTTTCACTAGCACAACGAGACTGCCTATTATGTCCTTAGCTAAAGAGGGACAAGCTTCAACCGCAAAATTAGTGTGTAATCAAAAGGCCGCTGAATTAAAAGGTTGTGGTTTGTGGTTATTTTATGTGGGGAATAAGAATGACGCAAATATTTTTCGTTCTCTGATTAATGCCAATTCGTTGGTTGATGATAGTCAAATACGTGAGAAGTATGAGGACAAACCAATACCATAAATGTTTGTCCAGCATTCTCCCAGCATTCTATGCTAGAGAACATATATTTAAGGTATCTCTCGTCTATTAGGCCGACAAATATGAGCTAACGTGCTGCTCCATGTACTTAGCTACATTTGAGTCTTAAGAGCAACAGCAGTACGCTTGCGATTCATCAGTGCGGGTGAGCTGAGAAGAGACAAGCGATAGAGAGAGATAGCAAGGACAGGAAAGGCAGGGAGGTTACAAGCGAATTTCTCATTATACAGTAGGTGTTGATATACGATTTAGAGTACACTGCTCACAAATGATGAGGGAAGGGATGAAAATTGTTAAGCGTAACGTTCAGACGCAGCAAGAAAGCGGTTTGGTATAGAGTGCAATGCGGTGTAGCCGTTATTCTGATTCAGATTAGAAGAACTATATAGCTCAGTCAGAATAACAATGCGTGGGAAGATAACAGGTGATATTTTCGAGTTAGTTACACAGGAGTTTCCAAGGGAAAAAATTGCAGTCGAAGATGGCAGAGAAATAGTTGATGTGGTGAAATTAGGAAATTTGCAGGCACAGGATAACATCAGCTTGCGCAAGACCGGGGCAATTCGATATTCCTGGAAGAGGTATTGGTCCTACAACGGACTTAAAGTAGGCTTATGGTGATGACCCTGACAGTGGCGGTGAGACGCAGCAGACAGCTTTCTGAACTTATGTTCCACCTTATTCATTAAGGTATGAAATGAGCAAACAAATAACTTTCTACGGCAAGTAATAAAAACTACACCTTTTCATCGAGCAAGCCATGCTGAGCTTTCCATTTTTGCCACACTAGGCCCTTCTGATTGCCCCTATAACGAGTGCGCTCAATATCCGTGTGAAGTAATATTCAATCAGTTAAGATGCAGTTTAGCTGATTCACTACACAAGGCTGCTCTCAACTTAAGAAAATGACTACTTTTCAATAAAGATCACTCGTGCCACGTCGTTATTTACGTAGCAGATTCAAATTACGAAGTCGCGTATCCTATCCGGTAGCCTGAGAGGCGACACATTATTGCGATTTATTGATGATGAAGAATTTTTCATTAAAAGGACCCTGAAAATAAGTATAATTAGCGTTCTTTGCGAACTTAGCCGGACAAGAGCAGCACGCTGCTCTTTTCATGATGTTTTTCTACAAGGTCAGCCAACGCAAGAAACCTTTAATGTTCAAAGCAGCGTACTTCCTTTGTAGATCATAGCAGCAATCGCTAACAAGCACGAATATCTACCGATTCGAAGAGTGACAAAGACAGAAAACGCTGCCATTATGTAATCCACTTAGTGATCGCATGAAGCGTCACAACACTTCGAGGCATTAACACTTCTCAGCAAGGCTTTTCCTCTCATCTGCACAAGCTTTCCAGGCGGCTTCATGATCGCTTCTCTGGCGAAGCCTAATCTCCACAGCGCTGCCAGACACCGCTCGGCACACTCTAATTGGTCGAGGTCTCCGCGAGTCAGTTACAAAATTGTACTTGGCTATTGGTTCTTTTATATACATACTTTAGCGTAAATGTACTTGTACAGACACTAATCATACAGACACTAAATGTACAGACACTAATCCCAATTTCTTTCCTTGTTAGCCCGGCTGCCAAGCTGAAGAAACGCATAAACTTGCTGATGCGCCGAGACGCGTGCCTGGAGCGAAACACTTTCGCAGACTCTGACGTACAGAGCGCTTTGCACGCTTGCCGCTTCTTGCAGGACTTGCAGATTGCTAGTTAGCAACGCTCATTGTAACATTCAGATCTGTCTCTTTAATCTTTGACTTCCTAGTAAAAGTTCTCGCATAGGGAGCGTGCAGTTCACGCAGGATTCAAGTCGAGAAACTTGCGGTATATCTATAGGCTACTTTGTACGAGTACTAAAATGACGTAGCCGTACGTGCCTAACAGCCTATTTCAAGACTTCTGAGTATTCCGCGGATTTTGTAAGGAATCCTTTCGTGGCACCATTTGTCAGAATCTATGGTGAAATAGGCTCCTTGCCTTCATCCGTTCATATAGCTTTCCGAGCGTGGCCACAGTTACCCAACCTGGCCATGAATATCATACAAAAAGGTGACCTTTCGCTCAGCACGTCGAGTTATGCCGCACAATAGTCTCCGAGTATTTGAGCTAAAGGGCATCCTCAAGACACAACATACTGAAGCCAAAAATAAATTTGTGCAATAAAATCAAAGTGGAAGTGCACTTGACTCGTGTTAGTTGACACAATGCGAAAAGCTTTTGTCCCAATGACTGAGAACTACACGTTCTCTGTAGCAGCTCTCAGTTTGTAGCCGTTCTCCGTAGCACAAAGGTAATAATTATCAACGGCACAGCGTATACTGATCAAGCAGAGCGCATACTTTAGGCCCGTTCGGGAACGAGTATCGACGAAAGCGCCGTCAAAGCGAAGTAATGACGACGTGTTATCTCCACAAAGTGCAGCCTAAAGGCTTTTTTCGTATACGTGAACAAGCTCACGTTAAGCCCGAAAGAAGTTTCCGGCTCATTATTTCTGTCACTGCTGAGTTAATTACAAAAGCATGCTTTTTGTGCAAGAGAATGAACCAAGCAAGCCTCCGCGTGAGTCCTGGTGCCCTTTCTCCTGCTATCCTTACCTACTTCGTAGGCTCCAGGGAACACCCGCAAATGTCTTTTTCTTTTCTAGTAATGTTATTCTAGACAATCCACAACGGTAAATTTTAGTCTACTGTCGATTGATCACATGGTTTTTGATGATTGTGTGCGTGATAAATCCGCTTTCACATTGTTGAGTTCAGACTTTCGTCTTGTTAGCTCAGGAAAAGACGATGTTCGGGGGCATGAGGCGGTATACTTCATCAAATTGCACCACCGCATGATGGCTATAGGGAGATCAACGTTGCACCAATAGATGCCGACTTCAGTGAACTGAAAGTAGTGTACCAGCGGCACTCGCATCATTAGGTGCGCATTCTTCCGAAAACGCTTTCTGGGCAACGCACATTCTCACAGTGCAAAGAAGCTCACTCACGCGAGAACGCAGGGTGCTTTGAGAGGTCGCGATAGTATACGCAGTCGTTATATCTTTAACATCTGCTATGCTTTTTTTTCGCTGTTTCACTTGGCATTGAAAGTGCTTCCGTAGTGCAACGCCACGCACGCCACGACGTAAACAAGGCTACTGCTGCTTCTAGGCAAAAATGCCAGTGGAAGCGCTATTCAACCGAGGCAAACTCGGCTCAAGCGCACGGATATCTGCGTCAGCATTCATTTCGTAATCGATGACGGCGTCTTTCGGCCGTTTCGCAACACAGTTTACTGGAAGTCAGTTTTTTTATGTTATACATATTGCAAACTCAAGGTCCAAGCGGCGTAGGCATCACATTCGAACAGATATTACAAAGTAAGTGAAAAAACAATGAACAGCAACTGTAAGGAAATATTAGCAGTAAGAAATTTCTATCAAATAATGCATGTGGAAAAAAGAAGAAAAATCTAAATGTGGCTGCTCGTGCAAAATAAGGTGTTAGTGCATTATCACGGTGGTATCGAGTACGTCTGGTTTTAGGGGGCGACAAAAATTGGCAGCGTTCAATTGCTAGTTCATGATTTATAGGCATGCGAAGTAACCGTAATGTGAAGTTTTCCCTCGTACTTGGAATGGCTGCATTTGATTGCCCTGCATTATTTGACTGGGAGAGTCGGATATGGAAAAAAAATTTAAATATAAACCTCACAGCCTTTCTTTGGGTTCTTTCGGTTTGCGCAGTTGGTACACAAAGAAATCGTACATGCCTTCAAAGCGGACGTTGTGTTTGAGTGAAAAGAATGGCTCACAAGCTACTTGATTGAAAGCTGCCTTCTAATAAGAACTTTACTCTTAAAAACCCGCCACCAGACATGGCGGTCTACTGTCTTGTCAAAGGGAGTACTTTTGTTCAGAAGGAGAAAGCAACAAACACCAGCTAAAAGTATTTTTTTCAAGTAGCCTTTCTCTCTGAATTATAATCTTGATTTATGACAGCGTAAAATCTACTTACGCTCTCAAAGGTGGTCCGCCAGGTTGCTCTCACGGTTTGTCTTGGCTGATAAAAAAAAGTTAATAAAACAGACATTCGGTTTCGAAGGGGTAACTGGAGAAAAAAAGGGTCTGGTGCAGTAGCGAGGTCGCGTTAAACTATATTGTAGGCTTTTTTGCACAAAACGTTGCCCATGAATACAATACCACAGATTAACTGCCATAATAAACTTGATGTTAAAACAGGTTTTGGCACTGACAACACTAATTACTCAAACCCAGTTCACCATAGATAGAGCATAGAAAATATAATGCCGAACCGGACCATCGAAAGTGCTGTCGTTCACTATTATCGCGAGAAGCGCTGGACTCCCATTTCGCTTCTCATTTTTTTTTCTTTTGGCAGTACTGAAAATGTCCGCGTTTCTGCAAGTGGCTTGAAGTGTCGAACGCCGTTCATTGGCGATGACGTTAAGAACTGTTGTAAATAGAGAAAAGCCTGGTGGCTGATCCAGAAAAAAGTTCTATACGGCCCCATTCTTCTGCACAGTAAGAAACTTTGAACTTCGTATGCCTATTAAAAAACTATCCATACGCCCGGTATAACGTTCATATGTAATTGTACGGACTAATATAAGAGTCTCAGTATTAAATATCTCGTATGATCATTAATCACATTAGAATATGCTTACCAGGAACATGAGCGCAATATTAAAATTTTCGGTAGGATACCTGTTCGAAGATTGAAGTAATGAGGAATACCTGTTAGAAAACAGCACTCAACAGTCTTTTCTTTATTCATGTAGCCTGTTCATGTTGAATAGCCTGACGTATGATTATGCGCTGAAGAAGCAAAAGGCGACAAGTGTTTTAAGATTAAAAGCCTTAAAAATTTTGCATATCGACCAATGCATTAATGAGACTCTGTGATGAAGATATCGGCAACCTAAACATATTGAACGGGCCGTTTTCGCAACTAGTAGATTTATAGTAACGGCATAGCGTTTGGAAGCGTGAGATGCATGGTTGAATGCCCACCACCAGACACGCACGGGTATGTATGCTTTACAACAGAGAGGTACAGGCGGCCGCGGATAGGGGTCTGGTTTTTCAGTGGTTCATTGCTTTCTTCTTCAACCATCCCTCCCTCCTTCCCCTTCCGTAAGCCGACACCCCCTTCTTTCGGCCCTTGCCGGAAGATTGCAGAAAAGCGCGCATACAGTGTGTATAACGTCAACTCCCGCTACTTTGACCTCGCCTAATTCAAATGCACAGAATATTCATGTATGAAATCATACATTCCCGTAGATGAGAACCTCGCTTAGTTCTTATGCAAAAGCATAAGAACTAAGCGAGGTTCTCACGATGAGCTGCCTAAAATGCTTACGAACAGCCCTCGTCAATTTTGGCAAATAATAAACCCTCAGGAGGCGCGCATGATCAGCGTGTCAAATGCACATGGCGAAGTGGTCAGCGACAGCGAGTGTGCTGACATATTTAACGCAGCCTTTTTCTCTGTATTTACTAACGAGACTTCAACTCCAGATCCTCCCACATCTACTAACATAACTGCGCGTATGTCGCCAATTATATTCTCGGCAGATGGAATCACTTCGATTATTGATAACATCAAGCTTTCATCGTCAGCAGGTGTAGATGATATTAATTCCAAGCTCTTAAAAAATATTAACCATGTATCTGCTGCGTACCTAACTTTGTTGTTTTCACAGTCACTCTCTACAGGCATTTTACCATCCGACTGGCAAGTGGGCAAGGTCGTTCCAGTCTTCAAATCAGACAACAGAGACACCCCATTAAATTATCGCCCTATATCATTAACTAGCGTCCCCTGCAAAATCATGGAACACGTCATATACTCGCATATCATGAACTTTTTAGACTCAATCTGTTTTTTTCACCCTTGTCAGCACGGATTTCGAAAAGGCTACTCTTGCGAAACACAGCTGGCAATTTTCCTTCACGACCTGCATGTTAACCTTGACAGTAACCTTTAGACTGACGCCATATTCCTGGATTTTGCAAAAGCATTTGACACAGTTCCTCATAAACGTTTGCTGCTAAAATTGTCTCAGTTAAATTTACACCCCGACGTACTAAAATGGATAGAAGCATTCTTGACTAACCGCTCTCACTTTGTTTGTGTTAATAACCATTATTCTAGCCGACTCCCCGTAACATCAGGCGTCCCCCAGGGATCCGTCTTGGGACCACTTCTTTTTTTAATTTACATTAACGATCTACCAACGCATGTATTATGTAACATTCGCATGTTTGCAGATGATTGTGTAATCTACCGCAAAGTTACTAACACATCTGACCACACACTCATCCAGAACGATCTCAATAATGTACAAGAATGGTGTAATCGCTGGCTAATGAACCTAAATCCTAACAAATGTAAACTCGTGTCTTTCACTCGCAGCCGTAACCCCCACACATTTACTTATTCCATTGCTGATGTTCCAATAGAATCAGTCCAATCATTCAAATACCTCGGTGTCATCCTATCTTGTGATCTGTCCTGGCGCTTGCACGCTACTAACATCATCTCAGCTGCTAATAGATCACTGGGATTTCTTAGACGACATCTGCGTCATACCCCACAACAAGTAAAAGCGTTAGCCTATAAATCATTTGTAAGATCGAAACTTGAATATGCATCTCCCATCTGGAATCCGCATCAGATTTATATCATAAATGCACTTGAGGCTGTGCAAGATCGCGCTACTAGGTTCATTCAATCTTCATATTTATACGATATCAGCATTTCATCGATGAAAGCGCAATCTGGCTTGGAAACACTTTCTTTCCGTCGACAGGTTGCCACCCTCTCTCTCTTCCGTTCATTTTTTTTCAGCTCCCTAAATCACCCACCGTACATCACGCCCCCTTCATACATATCTCATCGCACCGGTCATCCGCTTCAAGTTGCACGCGCACGTGCCCGGACCACCACTTTTCAAGCATCATTTTTTATTCGAGCATCAAGGGACTGGAATGGCCTTCCACACGCCATCGCAGCCATTACAAGCCCATCTGCCTTTACTGAAGCTGTTGTCACCCATATCTCAAAAATGAACACCTGTTTCTAATGTTTACTTTATTAACCACCCCTTATGTAATACCCCTCTAATGGGGTTTTTAAGGTAATAAAGTGAAGTGAAGTGAAGTGAAGGCCGCTTCGGTTTGTTGGATCACGACCGGAGCCCCCTCGGGCACACAGCGGGTACTGAAAGCTTGGAAGCACCAGAAATTCGGCCGACGCTCCTACTGTGTCCCTGGAGATCAAGTTGATTTATTTATATTAATTTTCAGCTTTTAGTGGCCCATACTCCTTGCGTTCGCTCTTGTCGTTCGCTTTGCTCTTTCGCTCGGTCACGAGGTACGGCGCCGACGCCCACGCTGTGCTCTAAAGAAGAACGATGGCACCATGGAAGCGTGTAGTAAACGAACACTTAAGGTACATTTATGCCAACAGTTCAAAGAGGGGAACTCTATTCGTCGGGGAAGTTTCAAAGTTGCGTGGCCTTTGATCGTTGTAGCATGGTGCATCTGCGGCGGGGACTCCCGTCACCTTGAAACACATTTGAAGGAGACGGAGGCACAGTCATCCGGTAGCTGTTGGTGGGCTTCTACACTGGAGGCCGTTACGAAAATCTGAATGCGTGGCGTGACTGTTTCAGCGCAATCTTGGCGGGTACATGGGCGATTTCAAATAAAAACGGGGCACTTAAATGTATGTAAAGTGATCGCAATAAATAGGGAAAAAGCTAGAGCTGTGTTGTTTTATTGCGCTCGCTATTTGCCAATCCATCGGTGAGGGACGCTCCACAAACTCGGAACCACCGATGCCACGCTAGTCATTTCGCAACTCTAAAAATTAAAAAACCTTGAAGACTTTTTATGGGCATTAGCAAGAATAGTTCTAAGCATGTAAAAGACAATCGCTTTGTACCACCACAGACCTAAAGTAATAACACCAGGCATAAGAAAAGGCAGAAAAAACCAGCGATTGGGGACCTATGGCGGCTGCACGTATAGTTCAGAGGTTACATCGTCTTTCAGGGCCCTATTTGCACTGGCTAGGGCTGAATTCTTCTCCTATGTTGCGGAACGGACGTGCGGGATAATAGGAGAGAGCGCTAACGATCGCCAAGCGCCCGTTAGCAGCAGGTCCACTCTGATGTAACGACCGCTTATGCTTGTTCCGAGAAGCTGGCTAATGGTTGGTGTTAGCCATAAACGTTTAGTTTCCTTTCCCGTCTGCAGCGATTAAGGAGGCCGAAGGAAGAGTAAGCGAACATCTACCACAACTATTTTCTGCAAGCTCGTCCAACCTAAAGGAGATAAGGGAAACATTGATAGCATTCCCGGTGGAGATCTCCGATATTACAAAGAAGATAGGAAGGACAATGAGTGTACTGCCTCTTGTGTCCATTGCTGCCATGTAACGAAAGCTCGCACTGAAATTACCGCTATTATCGTCATGGAAAATGCTTTAAACCATTGTTCATGCGTGATAAAAATACACGAAAGAGAAAATCTACATGCCCACAAGAAGGGGCGGAGAGAGTTCCTATTCACGACAAACTTGGTCCTTATCTCACTCTGTCTTGAAACTGAGGTTGAAGTTGTGTGCGCTTCCCATTGCATGGAAACAAGATTGAAAGGATGCTAGCATGACTCGAAAACAGCACTGGATTCAACCATTCAGCTGCATCCTATCTGCATTCGTTCAGGCATCTCCGCTTTGGCTGCCCCATTAACACCCGATCATTAATGAAAGTTGGGATGAGCTTCTATGTAATAGCCTCAAAGGGCACTTACGTATCTCTATTTTTTTCAAGGGTAACTTTCATTGTATGTTGCACGTAGATGACAGGCAAGAAAAAAAGTTCTGGTCGGCTTGAAATGCTCAGCGACTACACCGGCTTTCCATAGCCGGTATCGTGCTCTATTTTGTGCAGCACTTCATGTCATGTTGTAGATAAATGTTTTGTACTCCGCTTGCTGGCGAGTAAAAAAAAATGCATTTTGAGCATACCACATCACATTTGTTTTAGTTGCCCCCTTTGGTTATGTCACTGTTGTAAGATCTGTTTCCTAATTATTCCCATTTAATTGATGACGACAGCTTTGTATGTAGAACTACCTGTCTTCATTTTGCGCAGCAGGTGTTCGTCTACACACTTTTGTGTTCATGCCGTAATTATACTCCCACAGGTACATTCTCAATATGTTATTATGTAGAATATGCCGAAGGTGACCTTCGCGGACTGTGTTGTAATATACACAGCGTCAGCTGTGTATATTCTGTATATGTTCGTCATCCCTGCGCGAGTTATGCCAATATATGAGGCGTTGCGCTGCCAGAATCTACTTCGCTCACACCGTAAACCTATACCGTGGTTACTATTCAAATGCATTTGCTTGCTTACTAGCCGGGCGCAACGTAACGCTGTCTTTTCCAGCGATGGTATTACACGAATACAGACCTGTGAGATTCTGACACAAGTGCGGAATCAACAGGAGAACCAAAAGCAGCCCACATCATTATGCACAACGTTGCCTCACCACTCTGTATATAATTGCTAATTCTCAAGCGCAAAGTCGGTTCTGTGCATGACATGGTGCCCGCACACAATTTTGCTTCAGATAATACGTTTAGCTTATCTGTAAACGTATTGCGTTTTCCGGTATGAACACGTAGACACCCAGGCGTAGGCAAGAGTGGGTGGCAGACGGCGTCACCCTGCAGTACTGTATTACCAGACAGAACGCACGTCTGTTACTGCTGAGCTGTCATTCGCGCCCGTTTTAGATTCACTGTTAGCGAGGACAGACGCACTGTCCACGGAGTCCCGCAGGCGTGTAACCTCTTTATCTGGCTGTTTACGATTACATTGACAGATCACTCAAATTCAGTTGGTCCTCGCCACACGTCACCCGGAATGTCAATGTATGCGGATGACATCTGCATTTGGGTTTCGCGATACAATCGCAAGCGTCTGGTACGTATTGACCAAAAGACCATTTCTGCTGTTTCTGCTATTTGTCCACACTGTATAAATCAATATCACTAGAAAAAAATGTCTTTAAAGCTCTGTCTTGGGCTAAGACGGATGGCTACGCGGCTGATGATGAATTTGGGAGATCATCCAAACCTACGTGCTTCCACTGTCTTCTTCCTGGGCGTTGACCTGGACAGCAGGTTCGTAGGGCAAGAAGTTGTGGACTACGCATCAGAAACATTGCTGCAGCGACTTCACGCACTCTAGCGAACTGCTGACCTGCACTGGGACCGCCACCGAAGCACGATGCTAAAATTACACAACGCTATAACGACTGACTGGATAATTTACGAACTGCCGCTGACGTGCAACTCAGAGACCCAACATGAACGACTAGAACTTTTACGAAGATCGACGCTTGTCTGTGAGCTTTCAACCGTCAGCCTCGAACACGATAGTTGTCTACCGCGCCCAGTCTTTACCACTACGTCTCCTGGTCTCCGAAGGGCTTATGATCCGGTGTTACTGGCTGAGTCGGTCTTTTTCTGGAACAGCCAGTTTCAGTAAACACAGCCCCAGACAGCGATCTCCATTCTACGCTGCACTAAATACTCCAGAAGCCCCTGACCTCAAGAACTGATCCACCCTGGATGTTTGAGGACGTCATTCACGACCTTAATAGTCATGGATTCGGTACAAGTTGTTCCCAACTTCTTACAAGGTCCGCTGTCTTGCGCTAGAGCACTAGCCCGGAAATTATGCCAACCACCTCCATGACTCACGCATCGGTCAGCACGGATTCTGAAGCAGTGCGGCTGGATAATGAATGCGACCTTTCATTACTGCATGGCCTAGCCGTTTGGACCACCTAGCCGTTTTGATTATATATGAGAGAGCGCCGCTATTGTTGCTGCTATTCGCATACTCAAGAACACACCCGCACAGAAAGCCGTCATACTCCAGAACTCGAAATCAGCAATTATGCAGCTATCGCAGTGCTTGCCTCCAAACAAGTTCTGTGGTCAGTCACTTGCATCACTTAAAGAAATCGCAAAATAGCATGAAGGTAAGTTTCAGTGGATGTCTTCCCATTCTGGCATCAGAGGTAAAGAAAGGGCAGTCGATGCTTCGTAAATGAGGCGCTTTCAAAGCAGCCAACAGTCAGAGCTCTAGTGAATCACCGACTTCCTAAAGAGGCAATTCCTTTAACTTTCTTTAGCTTTGTAAACCCGGTGTTGTGAAAGAGCTTAGCCGCACGGAAGGCACCATAGTATACCGAGTAAGAACAGGATCGGCCTACACTCCTGCATAGATGTTCAAAGTCAGCGGCACTGCTCCTCTGTCTTGCACCGAGTGCAATTAAGACGGTGATATAGAACATATCATCTGGTCCTGCAAGTGCTTTTGTGCTGGAAGGCGGAGACTTTTGGACAGCATGGGAGGAAGATGATTTCCTCACACACGTATGGAACATTAGTCTTCCCGAAAGGACCGCAGATAGTTCGCAAGGAAGCGTCACGCATTCTTCTGACATTTCTGTGACTGACAGGACTGATGGACAGATGGTGAGATGTTTGGCGCAAAAAGAGATGCTCAGGTGGAAAATTGCCGGCCAGGTCTACTAGGTGAAAATCGCTTGTTGCAAAATTACCACCACCATCACGAGCTCTTACTTGCGTTAGCCAAACACACTTTTCTAAGATGTTTGTGTAGGTGGCCTGTTGGCACCAACTTATTCCTGCAAATGCAACCTTTTTCCTTATTTTGTGTGACAGGAACATTGACATAAGGAGAATTAATCGAGCACGTTGCTCCTGAACAGTGCGTCGCAAGGTGTCAGCACCAGCATTGTTTCTGCCACCTACGTCAACGGTAAACTGTTATTTGGTGTAGCTCGTGGTACTTTTCGCCTGCGCACTATGTCAATAAATTATACGGTAGATTCGTTTCAGCCGTGTTAGAGTGAACACGTTCAGTTGAAAGAGATCAGTGAGCAGGCGCGGGCTGATTCGGAAGCCTAGAGGCAGCGGCACATTGTTCAAGCGACAACGGGACAAGCGATATATCACCATAAATATAGATATCTACGCACAATCGACAGTGATGAAAACGACTGTGCACGGTTTTCCTGAATTCCCCAGTTTTGTGCTGTTCGTGATGCATTTTTCTTGCTTATTTCACGACATGCTATGCGTTTCTTCTCCTTGCAGATTCCTGTTTGCTGCTCACTTGAAAGAACCACAAAATCGAACTTACTTTTTTTTATAACCAAGACAGTATCGACAAAAGGCAAAGGTAACTGGGAGAAACAGACAAGGAGACCAAAGTCAACGAAGAGCAGATACGTGCTTTCAAAAATCTCAACACTACTCACAGCAATTCGACTACTGTTACCATCACAGTTTCTACAAAAGCCTCAATATTGAGGTACTAAATAAAGCGGCTATGTAGTACAATTTAGGCACACGGGCGTTTTCTCGTTTACAGTTCACTTCATATCACACGGTTCAAAGCCCTATCAGTATTAGTGTTGGTACACACCTAGAGACGCAACTAAATTTAACACTTTTGTTCTAAGGGATAAAAAGAACACTCCTCGTTTTGGGAAGTTGCTGCTTTCCATCTCACATCTCTTCCGGCGCAGCGCTGCACCAAAGACTCCATAGGAGACACCGAATGTGCAGTTCATTGCTCTAAGAAATGTGCGCGCCCAGTTAAAGACTCGATTGACACGAATGAATAATTTATCCAAATGTATCAGCAAAATGTGGCTGACAATGCAAAACGAAGGCACCAACGCTCAAAATGCCAGCATTCAGTACACTGCGTCCAATCTCTGTCGCAATCGATGGCGTAACGCCGAATCGCCGCTTCTTTCGAGAGTGTAGCGTAGTCCACAGCGTGTTCGCCCGTAATGCCAGCCGAACAATCTCGATGAGCCCACTCCATGTGACATCGACGGGAACAAATTACATGTGACTTCGAGGTTGTGATCTGTAGTTCCTGGCTTAGGACGGCTACGTCAAGACGAACAAACATGGAAACAGCACACTGCGTTTGTATGTCCCTTCTTTTTTTCTCTGATCCACAAGGATGGCGTCCACGATCAAATCACGTGAGCACGATCGATCGCACTTGTTAGTTGCTCTCGGGTTGCGTGCAGAAACACCAAGACATTTACAAAAGGTCGGCTCGCTTGTAAGCACGCCCTATTTGAATGCATGACCTTCTCTTTTTCAAATGAATCATCATAGAGTCAGTTAAGAGTTAAACCCATCCCAAACCACGACAGCGGCGTTAAATATGCAGTTTTTACTGGTAAAAAAAACGACTGAGTAAGAGGTACGTGCCCATTTTCCACCGTGGGAAATGTAAAATTACCAAGATTCGCGGCAGACGAATTCTGATCGATAACTCCAACACTTTCTTGCATTAGTGCGCAGTGTTTTAGCACAGCTTCAGCCGTCACTTCCCTGTAGAGTTCCAGCGAAGTGAGACCAGTTCTTTGATGTGTTCCCTTTCACAATGAACCACCTCACACGTCTCTGGAATTCGAACATTATACAGAGGAACCTTTTTAGACCCAGAATGTGTCGCAATCTAAAGCAATATTTTTATGGTAATTAGACGACGCCACTTTGCTATGTGTATGTTGCTGTATAGATATCCTGTTCAGTAATAAGACATAGACATAGACACAGTGGATGCCCCACGCAGAACCCGTTCTTGAAAAGCGTCGTCATTTCATCGTAAGCAGGTCACCGCAGCAGGCGAGCCTAGACGATACCCCATATTGGCAACACCTATAAGCGCGATGAGATCGCACCCGTACTTAATTCTTGCAGATATTTGTTATTGTTCGCCTAATTATTATGCAGCTTAGTACCCAGTTACCTCTCGTGAAGAGTGCGAACACTGTGGGCATTATATATCTCACGTGGAGCAATCCACAACAGTTCCCTTCGGGGCAGTGTGCGCAGTCCGACGAACGTGTGCCCTTTGTGTAATGCAGACGCTCGCTGTCCTCATAGAAAAGGGCAGAAACACGTACATGAGCAATCCACGCTTCTCGATGTCTCTGTTCATCTGTGTTCACGTAGTATCTTCTTTCCTAAGCATTCTGAACCAGCTATCCCAGCAACAAGTTCTATTGTCGTGAGATACAACTGCACCGCCTGTGAACCTAAGGCGAAGGTCATAGTACCTCAACAAAACATCGAGCTACTTGATTCGCCTTATTTCTTTCGCTTAGGCTAGCAAATATATATATAGTTCTTCGAATGCTTTTTCACATTGGAAAGGAGATTAATACGAGAAACGGAGATAACCACGAGGTTACGTAAATTCGCACTATCGTATCCGCGCTTTCGACCTGAGCAACAAAAGGAGCGTAGGAAGTGACTACGTGAAGGTTATCAGCTTATGTACTCTTAACGTGCAAGGGAGAAAATAGCTATGGGACAAAGACCGCAACTATGCAGAATGATGCCCAAGCCGACCTTATAGTATGCAAAAGCCTGCTTGACACCTAAGGGCTTCGTATTACTCTTCAATAAAGGATAAGTACGTTGTGAAACTTTGCAATAAAAGAACAGAAGAGTGCAGCCAGAATGCAGTCGTGTCCCGCCATATTTCACGAGTTATTCCGGTGAAAAAAGGAAGAAGTTTATTTACACATAGCTGGCACCTTATACCGAGAGCTTGTCTGAAACAGTGGGTTATACGCGCGTGCTCGGCAAACCCGCAATTCCCCATTAAGCCGGCTTTAGGAGCGGCTCATTATTTAGGATGCACCAGTCGCCATTGTTAAGCGGCATTCACATGGGAGGTTCCTGCGCATTTCGTCTAGTGAGCAGCGACCAAACTGATTCCATCGTTCCTCATTCGGATGCTCGCACAAATGAGCCCTCGTTCCCTGATGATTACGAAAAATAGAGCCCAGAGCCCGGACACTTGCGCACCTCTTACCGGGCTTAAGAATTACGTAATGGAGCTTCACCGGGTAGCGCTAGCTGCCTTACTTGGCCATTGCCCGAGTTAAAGTCAATATACATTATGAGAAAAATAAAGGAAAATTGATGATTCCTATTCCGGGAAGAGATGGGTGGGCACCGGAAAGACGCAAGTATTGGGTCCGCCGGCAGCTCGATCGCTCCCGACTCACAAATGCAGAGCCTGTCATATGGATATATATGCTGCCCCCTGGTGCTATAGCTGAAGTTACGCCATTGCGGTAGCGATCTCACTACACTATACGCTAAAAGTACTGCAACGCTTCTATATTTGCGGACTACTGACTCCTTCGTATTTTATTCTCGTTGGCGCTGCAAATGGAAATGACTCCCAGTCAACTTTGCTAACAAACTGATAAACAGGTGGCACCCGGTAACTTGGTGTTCTTGCAGAGACACCAGTCATGGGGATTTCGTTTGGCTTGCTGCTTTAGCAGTCCTTCCTGTTTCGAGCAAGGCCTCCGAGCTGACAGATATTCACTTCAACAAAAAAATGACGCATGAACACTCGGCCATCTAGTTCGACGCTTTATTGGCATAGGCTAGTATAGAAGTGACAAATTCTTCAGTATTTAAAACTAGGGTGAACGTATATTTTACCATTTGTTTCTTCTTAACCACTAGTCATAACGGAGTCCCCATGTATATAGTTTTGAATTCTTCTTATCATAACGTTGATAGGCATGCATACAAAATAATTGCTCCATGTCGCCAGGAGAACGGACCCCAAACGGCATATATTTTCTTTCTGTGAGGGCCGCGTTCCTTTGTTCGCAATATGCCACAGTATTCGCATGAGAATTGTAACTTTCACATAATTGTCATGGGTGGAGAAAAAATCCTGGGCAGTGCGCTATGGTGTCCCTATATATACTAAGCCCGATAATCCACTTTGATTACATTACTATTATAACTCTTATATATTTATTTATATTATTATTATTATTATTCTACCACACAAGGCATAAGATGGCATGCGAGGCCATTAGAAAGTCTGAAAGGCAAGTCTACGGTACAGGGCTGGGAATTCTCACTGCGGCTGCCACGTCACAAGTGGACTTTTTCTCCGCCTAATCTTTTCATTTCTTCCTCAGTGCAAGACATCCAACCGGGCTAATATCCTTCTCAACCACGTTCCTTTATCTTGTCTCTATAATGTCTCTGTCTCTATGTCTCTGTGTCTCTATAAGCACGCAGTGAGCATGCTCTTCGACGAGTGATGTTCTCTAAATATATTGCCTCGTGGCTCCTTTTCGAGCAACACGTAAAAGATACTCCAGCTTCCGATTCTCGACCTCGGCTGCTCTCTGTTCCTCTCTCTGTGCATATATATATATATATATATATATATATATATATATATATATATATATATATATATATATATATATATATATATATATATATATATTCATTTCTTCGCGAGTTGCATATTTAGAACTGGTGCAGGTAATTCTATGCAAAACGGTTAACTGCATCCCTCGGCCGCGGAGTTTTGCGTCGTCTAGCTACGCCTCCAAAATTTCAGTTATACCTTCTGATCAGCTGCAGCATAAAACATTCAGGGACAAAGCGTGACGTGCCCATAAACTACAGCGACCCGTAGAGCACAGCAGCTATCAGCGCTAGAGGCAGCAGCGTTCATTAGTGTCTCGAAGTGACAGGGTGTCTGTAATTAAGCAGCGATCCGACGATCCACGTTCCGCGGGGCCACCCACCTCTGCGAGATTGGATTCTGCACCGTTCTACAAGCCTGTCAGTCTCTTGCTTGCAGTCAACATAGTCGCTTTATTTACGTGCCCCTTGCACCGGTGTTTGTGTACGCACGGCGTAACCCGAGGCTCTCGAAACATTTTGCTGATGTAACAAAGCCCTCCAGATTTCGCAAAAACGAATAATGTTGAAGCTCGCAGTGTTGCAAGTATGGGTGGTTACGAGGTACGATTTCTAATAAGAGAGGATGTTTTTACAGTGTAATGTGTCTTTTTTTTTCGTTACTTCAGTTAGTCGAACAGGGGTCAAAAGCACAATAAAATGATTGAGCGTCATTCACGCTTTCAGACGTAGTTATGAACCTTGCTATACCGACGCAGTGACACCTGGGATTAAGTTCAAGCTGAGGCAAGTTTGGATGAAAAAGTACAGTTGTAAATGAAATACTAATTGCTGTTTTCGAGCGCATACGCAACCATTTTTCTGATGTTGAAAAGTGAAGAGCGGACTCATTAAGGCCCACTTCAACGCACAGTGGCTGTGCGCGCAGGGTGACAAATGAAAGCGTTTGTAATTGCGTTTGCGCAAGGACAAACTCCAACAACAAATTACGGACTGCCGCAAAATTCTATCGAAAGCAAGCACGGGGATGTAAAATTGGTTGTAAACGGTTCAGAGGAAAACTTGCGCATCTTCTAAAGAGTTCAGTATCAATTAATGCAAAACAAAAGGCACGTAGTTATTATACTCGTGCAATGTTTATTATACCCTGTCGAAAACACCCAAAGAAAAAGCGAATTCTAGTCCGTGAGCTATTGTGGGCCGCCATAAGTATACCAGCAAAGATGCGCTGATACATAAGCTCAAGGCTGTTAACCTCCCGTGGGAACAACTGTTGAAGAAATGGGCGACCCAGCAGTCAAGAAGTAACATGCGCGAGAGTCATCAAAATGTCACAATAGCATTGGATTAATACATTTAGAAACATAGTTCTTTACTTGTTATATATCAGTTGCTCCTTTTAAGATGTTAGTAAACAAACACACGTATATCAACTTCTATTTTCGCTCCTTCAAGCTCTGATCAAGGTTGCATAAATGTTGTAAATATAAACGTCACAACTTCGACACCATGTTTACACTTCGTGAGCTCTAAAAACAAAGAAATATGCAACATCTAAAGGCAGGGCGAGTGAGATCTCTACAATAGAAAGTTTCTTTCAACTATTTAAGTGTGATATCGCTACTAAACAAACCAGGCACTCAAACATAAAAGTAATGAAAGCATTTTGCGTAAACTCTAAAATAATATGTAAATTTGCTTCCTTTCACCAAAGTGGCAATCTTTGTTTCTTAGTTAGGCCTATTTACATTAAAGTTCAAATTGACAAATGAATATGAATTAACTCTAGTGTGCAAATAGTTAACTTATTAGGAGAAATCGACTCCTCAAGGAAACCATGCAAAAAGTAGCGTGACATTTTAAAGTTGAAGTCAACCGAATATATATATATATATATATATATATATATATATATATATAGTTTCATTTCCCTTTTCATTTGTTATTTTCTGCATTTGAATTTCAACTGCAGCTAATTTCCCCGATTCTTTACATTTTCTTCTCTGGCGTATATACATATAGGCAGTCTTTCTAGTCTACAACGCTACTGTTCTCTCTTTACCACACACACACACACACACACACACATATATATATATATATATATATATATATATATATATATATATATATATATATATATATAATATGTCTGTGTGTGTGTGTGTATTGTAATCTAATGTATGTAATGCCCTAACGGGCCCTTAGGGTATTCAATACATAAATAAATAAATATACATGTGTGTGTGTGTGTGTGTGTGTGTGTGTGTGTGTGTGTGCTAAAGACAGAACAGTAGCGTTGTAGACTAGAAAGACTGACGATGATTTAACCATAACTGCAATAAAGTGAAATAATATTCTCATTTCTTGAGAAATGGGCGCTTGACAAAGAAGCAGGATTTCATTGGTCACGTTTCTATCGCATACGTTTGCAATCAAACTCTTCGCCAGTGCTTACGCTAGCTGCAACCCTAACTTTTACGGAAAGCTTATGCCAAACTGAGCAACTTATGCATTAAGAAGTGCATTTCAGTCTTCAGAAAATGTAAAGTTTATGCATAGATTTCCAAAATCGGAACACGACATTCTTTCGTGCGGCACATGCGTGCCTCATTCGTAGCTACACGTGCGGGAACGATTTTCGGGAGCTTAAAGACTGTTGGTTCATCGCAGCCCTGTTTCAGTGCCCTGCTATTAGGGCAGTGAAGCATTGTTACTTTAGAATTTCATATTTTTGAGCTCATCGTTGCGCAGTGCTTAAAATGTGAGACAAATCGATTGTTATTTGCTTGAACCAATTAACTCTGACTATCATTTTTTTCGCTGCTCTTTCCGCGAGCCATTGTTCCGCGACTTCGCTTCCGGGTGTAAATCGAGTCATTTCGCTTCACTGAAACTTTATAGTAGTTCTTATATCTGTGCACAGATGGTGCGTTCTCATTTCTTTAGAAGCTTCGTAGTAATAGCACACGCGTACCATTGTTACACTCTTTTGTGTTATGCGTTCGTCTTCTGTTGAAGTAATATTATGCTCAAACCTCTTTCTCAGCGTTACCTTTAACCGCTTCGTTTCTCAATCCGAAGTGTCCGATTCACTAATGCCGTTTTCTTTCCACGTGTACTCAGACGTGCTGCTTTTTTTTCCCTGTGCAGCTCTGCTGCTGTTAAAAGCAAATCCAGTTTTACTTTATCGAGTTTCCATTTCTTAAGTTCGCACATCGTTAGAAAAACTTCTTGCAAGGGCCGAGAACTAGTCGATCGACTTATTCTCGCGCAGTGTATTCAAAACGCTTTTCTATTTCACGATCCTGAATTTCCTGTTCATTTTTTTTTATATTCTTTCCAGCAAGCTTGGCGAACTTTAGAATTCACCGCACGGGTTGGTAATCTTATTATTTTTTTATCCGCATATATGCCCTATGTGTGCCTTTACTGCAAGTCTGCCTGCGCTGATAAATGGTAGTGTTCTAAACGACGTGGCGTTAAGAGCTGTAGTTTCATCAGACTCTCATCAACGCGAACAGTGTAGGCAAATATGTTGCCCTCAAATATTGAGAGACTAGACACGCTTGAATACAACAGCACGCCCCAGCACCTCTTTCGTCTTTTCGCTTTTTTAGCCTCTCTGCTTGCAAATTCTGGCGTGTGAACGCTGTTTTTTTTGCTGCGTTTGGCCCCGCGTGTCTCGCACGTGTTCCTAGATATATTGGGTCTTTTGCCAGATGTGCAAAAACGTGCAAGCGCTATTGCGCTTTTTGCGATCTATCGGCCTTTGCGAACGTCTTTAACTGGAACGCCTTTTGCGTGTGTGTGTCTCGATGTGTGCGTGTTTTTTTTTTTTAGCGTCCTCTTCTCTGTCATCTTTGCAATCCCTATCTGTCATCCCCAGTGTAAGGCAGCAAACCGCAGACTGATTAACGCCCGTTCTTGTAAACAAGGCACTGTGCTTCCAACGACACCGATAGCTTGCCAAGCCATGTAAATGAGGCGCGGACTTTACTAAATGAAACACGTGTCCTCATTATCGCAAAAAGAAAACAGAATTTCCCCAGTGCTATCTATAACGCATAACGCGCGGACTGCAGCTGCAGTTACATCGGCTAAACCGGCAAATCCACAAGAAAATAAAAGGAGCACCAAAGAGACGTCTCCAACAACAAAAAAGCGTCTGACGTCCTTGCCGAATACGCTGACAATGGCAGTGGCAGTATCGATTGGGAAAACGCTACATAAGAGCTAAGGAAAAGAATCCATTATACAAGACATTTGTTGGAATATTGATTTATTCCGTCGACGCAAATCAGTACCAACAGGACTGATGGATAGCTGCCTGCTAATTGGGCCCGTTCAATACGTCACATTTTGGCATAAAAAAAAAACATGACTTGCGGCTCTTGCCCGCTTTTAGTGTGATCAAGACGCCTCTACGGGCCCCGAAACCTCTCTGTGTGTTATTTTCACCTTGGCTTGCCCAGTGACAGCAATTTGTTCTTCAAGAGTATGAATCGTAGGCTTAACTGATTACTCGAGCTAGCAAAGTTCACTACAGCGCCCCACATGAATGAAGGAACTATAGAGTTTTTACAATGGAATATAATGGAAGGATGCGAAACTGGCGACTATATCCGGATATATATATATAGGAGATATAGGACATATAGGACATATCCTTACAGCAGCAAGCACACGCTTGTCTAATAGTACAGGTTTTGTAGCATTTTTTGCGCTACAGTTGCGCTCATTTATGTTTTAGTAGAAAATGTGCCTGCAAAAATTAATTTTCTTAGGCCCCCATGATGCTGTCTAACGAGGTTTTAGAAATCCAATTCCTTGCTGTGTTTCCGTATTCAATTTTTTTTCCAATGTATACATCACTTCGGTTGTCGTGGATTATGTTTAAAATATTTATGTTGCATTTAGAGTAAAAAAAAAAATGTGAGTGCCTAGTTTCTGCTGACAACATATTTGTTTATATACTTATTTATTTACTCTCAAGATGAATGCATTACAGAGATCCGTATATAAAGTATACAAAGCAAAACGACAACAATACAAGACAATTATAAAATCGTTCCGGTAATTACAGCTTTTAAGGCTGTAATTTGTAATTGCAATTGTATTTGTAATTGAAACATTGCCGGCGGGAAAGCGGTTCCAGTCCAAGCTTGTCGACGTAACAAATGAGTGAAACTAGAAGTTACTCCGGCCATAAGGAACACCAACTTTGGAATGGTAGTCGTTGCGATTGCAAATACATACGTGTGGCAAAAAGGTTAGTCAAGTAAAATATGGTCAAAATCATAGGTCTTGCGGTAAAGACAGTTTTATTAGTAGCCGACGACCTATCCGCAGGGCCATGCCCATTCTTCAAAGGGGTCGATCAGTAAGCTAAAAGCGTCAGGTAAGGGTCTTTCGTCTTTGTCATGGAAGTTTTGATAATTTTTACCGCAGCCTCAGCAAGTCCATTACTAGAACAATGCGCTTTAAATCGTAGTCTTGCCCGAACAGTGAAAACACAGTCGACGAATACTGCGGGCCATTGTCCGAAGCCATTTTCTCGGTAATGCCGCAGCGTGCAAAAAGAAGTGACGCAGTAGCTGACTTCAGCTGCAGACGCGATCTTCTACACTCGAACCAGTTCAGGGCATCGTGAATAATAATCTACAGCTTTCAACAACCACTGGCTCTTCAAGTGAAACAAGTCCATTGCAATGCATTGCCAGGGTCTTTCTGGCAATTCGGAGCTTAGTAGTGGCATTTTTCTGATAACTATTGTTTTGACATATTACTCACATATTACTCGTGACTAGGGACGAGACGTTAGCTCCAATAGCGGGCCACCAGACCCAAACTGTGGCTCGAACGAGTGTCTTTGTTATGCTGAAGTTTCCTTCCTGTAAGAGCCGTAGGACGTCCTTTTGGCAAGAGGCAGGGAGGACAATTCGAGCAGTGTAGACGAGTAATTCTATCTCCACAGGGAGCCGATGTTGATGCTCCTAGAAGGGCTGTCGACCCACTGGCAAATCTCGCCTGGAGAGCCATTCTTTCTTGTTCAACCGGCGAAGTGGTCGACAAAAAAGGGTCTGTTTGTTGAAGTGCCTTCAACCGCCGAAAGCAGTGTTCCGTTATGGTAACCGAGTTTTTTCAAGGAGCATTCGAAAGCCTCCACGCGTGAGAGACTCCTCGCGTGAGAGACCTCCTCGTATGTCCAACTCCCTCTTCCGTCCTGGCTACAACATGTTCGTTTTATTTTCCCGTATTCTCGTATGACGTCGGTTTATATGACTTGTATTGGTTTGAATACTACATTTTACTAAGCTGTAATTTAAAGTTAAAGCAGTAGTCGCTCCAGCAAGATGTCCATTTGACATACCTTTATTTGTTTACCTTTCTTAATGGAAGGACAGGTCTTAGTCAGACGGTGTACCACCTTTTGTCTCCCTTCCTCAGTTTGTAACCTATAAACCGAAATAAAGTAACGCTTCGTGTTCTAAAATGCACTCAACAAGCTCGTGACGAAATTGGTGGCGCGAGGTGGTGCTCTTTATTTGTGCTCCGCTCATCTTTACCTCCCTCCACATACAAATAACCTTCTTATGGGCATAGAAAACTACTTTCGTTCCTCCTTTTCTTTTGACACCTTCTTCGTCGCACGGGTCATCTTATTGATACGACAATTCACAACCGCAAACCCACAAATTTATCTTGCCTGATTATCTCTATCACGTGCCTCACCGCTCCCCATTCACTCGGAAATACCTCATAAATATAAAAAAGGCACCCCTCGGCTTCGCTTAACAGCCCTCATTTTACTTGTTGCTGTCAACGCGCGTGTAAACTCCTGTATAGTGAACTTATGAAGCACATAAAAGGCACTATTCTAAGTCTGATTAGGTTAGATGCATAATACATTATGCGGGGGCATTACACTCGCGCGCGGTGTTCATGCTGCAAACATGATTCCTCCTAACACTCGCGGAAGATGTATGTTGTTTAATGAATAACTGGAGTCATTAGAAGAAGCCCAATTTATATTCGGTGTAATGTTTATAAACAGGCATAAGACATCTCCGAGAGGCTGGCCAACGTTTCGATAGGAGGACCTATCTTCTTCAAAGGCAGCGTGCAGGTCATCACCGGCAGGTTAGTTATTACGGGTTAGTGGGGTGACGTGACGTATGGTGATCAGTGGCGGCTGGCTGTAAAGGAAAAAAAAAACGTTCGCTAGCCTTTCTGAGGCACAATATCCCTCTTTACAACCTTTTTACCACATGTGCCACTCCGTCGGTCAGCCCCCCTTTTTTTGTTTTGAAATAATATTTGGAGGATATGTCCCGAGTTACTGCATTTTATATACCTAGAGCAGCGTAATGTAGTGAAGAGACCCTATTGATGGATATTATGATATATATGATGATGATGTGTTCTATGACGAACGTTCACTCAGACGGTCTGGAGACGATTTTCTGAGCCAGAAACCCTCGGACCGAGGCCACATTCGTTATTGGCCGAAAAAAAGCATTCCGTGCACTGGTGCTGTTCCTGAAGCCTACCAGTCTGAGTGACCGGTTATAGTACTCTACATCTTCTCATGTTTGGGCAGGCTGCACACTCTACCTATTTCATTTTTCCATTCCTCCATTTTCACTTGCCCACAGTGCAGCGTAACAACCAGGACCCTCTTCTGGTTAACTTCGGTGCCTTTATTTTCTTCTTCCGTTCTCACTCTCTTCTGGTGTACGGTTTCTTTCTCTTGGGTTAAATTATTCACATACCTGTTTCTCCACGCTTCTGTAAGTTCGGAATATTTAACTTCTCCGCTTAAGTCGGCCTTACCTTTTTGCGAATCTGCGCATACTTTCTCCATCTAACTGTTCTTCTCTTCCCGTCGTTCGTTCGACGTTCTTCTGCGGCGCTGCTAAAGGTAGGAAACAAACAGAATATACGGCAATATGTGGCACGCGCACATGGTGTCATCGTACGCTGTGGCATTGGCACCTTGGCCGCAAAAATGGGAAACCCAGAGGCGATCAAATGAAAGCTCCCCCCACCCCCGGCTTCTGCCTCTCGCTGCGTCAGCAAACGCAGACGCGGAGCAAGTATCGTCTTCCAAGACAAGAAAAAAAAAGCATTCGCGTTGGAGCGTAGGCCGATGGCTGTTTTGAAGCCCCGTTTTGTTCCGGCCCTCTCGGTGCCTGAAGTTTGCATTCCGTTGACTGTGCTAGTTATATGTCACCATCCCCCTTGGCTTGAACGTAAATACGTGTTCGAAAAAGGAAACCAAAATAAAAGAGAGCAAGACAAAGCGCAGAGTTACAATATGAATGTATTAGAGTCAAGTTCTGAAAGAAATGTCCTAGCGCTGCAATAGAGCGTTGACATGAGACGCTCGACAAAGACACTTGAATGCAAAATTTGCCGTTGCGCAATAGCCAACATCCGGCCGGGCAATAAAAATGAAATACTCTGCTTGTAGCCTTAAGTTTTCCTCTAGAGGAAGCATGAATAAACCTTAGTGCTATCCACGACGAAGCCCGATTACTTCAGAAGCGCCATTGCGCGATATAATTAGTTCATTGCGCACGTCAACCCTCCCCGTTCGCGTTGAATGCTAATTTTCAGCTCAGCTTTGAATCTACTTTGCCCATGTTTAAGACGAGATGAAGAAAAGTGGGACTTCTAGCGTTTTCCTATAAGATGAAACACAAACATCAACGTCGTAATGGAACAAGAGTAACATATCTATTGTCTGAATTTATGACTGATGGCTACGTAGTCTAAGCCTCGATTACGCGCTCATTCATCAGTGCGTTTACATGGCCAAAGGGTATGTTTGACCAAAGGGTTACGTAACTATTGGTACATTGAATTATATTTTAAAAATGTAAGAGTCGGAAAACAGTGGTAAGGATCTTGAAGGCTGCTATATACAGGCACAAATATCTGGTAGCGAAGAAGGTGTAAAATGCTTAGCTGCAACACTGGTGTTACCGTTAGCTCAGGTGTTTTAACTCTGTATGGTTTATATGCAGAGGTTTCGGTGGATATGAGCGATAATTTCTTGTACGACGTATGCTGTGCCCACGGGGGTCCCTTATGAAAGCGAACGCGCGAGAGCGAGTCCTGTGCTCTGTGGCGGCTGCTTAGAATACCAGCGAGTGACACCAAGAGGAAGCACATCCGCCTTAGACGCCTTCATCTATTTGTGGCCAGAATAAGCACGCTGGACTGATGGACAAGACGGGAACAGCGAAAGAGAATACAAAAACGGCCGTGTCGTTTTTTGTGTTCTCTTCAGCTCTCCAAGTTCCTACTGGATTCACCTGGACGCCTTCGCCCGCAAAACCATGGCGCTAGGAACGGGGCCTGCAGCGTAGCGTCTGACGCTTTCAAATGGCGCTCGGGGAGCAAGCGAACTGGAAACGTGGAAGTGCCAACATAACGCCCAGCAGCTATTACGTACTATGCAAAATAGAAGTGAGGCGTGCAGACAGGACACAGGAGTAGAGAAGTGGACACACGGCGTTCGTGATGTCCACTTCTCTACTCTTGTGTCCTGTCTGCACGCCTGACTTCTATTTTGCATAATGAATCCTTACCAACTAGCTCAGCTTTCTGTCGTTCTAAGCGATTACGCACTCCCTGCGCATTTTAATTCGTAGGCATTCAGCTCTGCTTTCCTCGGAAATCTGTTCGTCCGCCTGTTTGTAACGCGTGGCATGTAACGATGTGCTCCATAAACATGCAGGGGTCCTATGGAGGTACAAATGGAAAGTCCTTGTGACTACGTGCAACGACTGGGAGTAATGGGTATGGCTATATAAAGGGAGTACTGGACAGGTATTAGGAGTAATTAGGGTTAATTTAATCACTAATGATATTCATTATGATGAAATTAGTGAGGCCTAAATAAGATTTCTTAATACTAACGAAGGGTAAGAAAGCCTAATGCAGAATAATTACATTTAAGTTACTTAAGATTAATGACGAATAATTGAGGGTAACTAAGAAGTGACGCTAGTTGAAACAAACTGGTGGTAAATGATGTGAACAAAACAGTTAACCATGCGCTATTTCACAGACGAACCAGTCCGCCGTTGCATATAGAAATCTATTTTCCACAAATGTGGCCTTGTGGTCTGTAGCCTGACTATATTATGTCGATGATCGTCGGGTAACAACGTCTGGTGTAACGGGTGATGATGCCTTATGAAAAACAAACTTTCTGCAATGAAGTCGAGTGATGGGTTGTTTTGTTTGCTGAAAGGACATTTCTTTTGTAGACTTTATGCTATGCTGTGCACATATCAAGCTACCTACATAAAAACATGGACATAAACTCGCATAGCCACACTTTCGTGCTGCATTTCTGCACGAAACCGTGGTCCATCTGCGGAAATTTTAAATGTTTAATTTTGTCGCTGACACCTGTTTCGCCTGTATATGACGTTGTGCAACATCGCTTTTGAGCCTTTTCAACCACTCACGTTTCTTTTATCTCCCTCTTGGTTTGTCCTCAATGTTTCTGTCATCGTGGCAGGTCATTCCATTTCTCGGCTGCTCAAAATTGCATATTGAGGCCTGGAGTTAACTTGCGCTCACCCTTCCTTATTCAGCTAAAAAAGGAATAAAAGAAAGAAAAAAGCTAAAAAAAAGAAAAAAAAGCAGCGGAACGTTTCTTCAAAACGAGCGTTTTATAGAAAACAAATTTGCGCCCGTACCTCAAAGGTCTATATTCGTCACACGACAACGTACAAAAATTTGAATCGACACGTGGATTGATTACATCGCCGTAGCGTTTAAAACTGAAAGCTTTTTTATCGGTCAGAATAACGGAGGTATACCTGCAGAGTCGGCCTTATACTTTTATTAATCTGTGATAAATACAGGTTTCCCTCTGATGAAATGTCTGAAATGAAATGGTGGCAGGCACCAGCAACCGCGACATCAACCACACGCACCCTCATGTGCGTGCAGGAGCTAAGGGGTGTTGCTCCAGCATTATGTCGTTATCACAATGTTTAGCATGCTTGCTCTCAAGTTAGTGGTACTGTACACATGAATTCTGAACGTGACACATTATTACAAATTCCTCTTGTGTTCCTTTGCGCGAGGAACGTTTCCGTGCCTCTTGAAATTGTGGTCCCACGGGCTGATAAGTTTTCACGGGGTTGAAGAAACGGCATTATAGCCCTTGTCTTGTGCCAGGATTTTAAGATTTATGGACCTGTCGGCAAGATAAGGCACTGCCTAAGCTTTCCTTCTTGTGGAATCCTCTTTCTTTCTTTCTTACTTTCTTTCTTTCTTTCTTTCTTTCTTTCTTTCTTTCTTTCTTTCTTTCTTTCTTTCTTTCTTTCGGTATATTTTGCCTTGCTTGCCACTGGGTCGGCCATGGTTACCACTACAAGTGTCTGGTAAGGTGTCAATACTAAAGGAGCTGCCTGCTATGTTAAGCTAATCTACGATGGCTGCGCACGGCTTTTATTCAACCGATTTCAAGAACACGGCGAGACGATGGCCCTCTTATCATAATTTATAATGCAATGGTTCAAATATTTTGAGCGCTTATTATCTACTATACGTGGGGAAAACACGCGTACGTTGTGTGTGTTTTTTTTTATTAAAGCTACTTATGAGTCAAATAATCTGATGGTGTTATTTTCCCTATCTCGTGTAACCGTCAAGTCTTTTGAAAAGAGAACAAAAACAGTTGCCTTTAAAGTCTTGGGTTTCCTTTTTCTGAATCACATTCAAGGAAGCTTCTACACTAACTAAACTTGTCAATAGCATAGTGATGGAGTAGTCTTAAGTGTACTGAAACTGCTCAAAAAGTTCATATTCCATGGATGTAGAGCTCTTGATTAATTTTTGTATCAATTTCTTTTCTTTTTGGTAGGTTGGCACTCTCAGAATTTTCTGTACGAACGCACCCACAGCTCATATCTCTTTGAAGAACGGATTTCCACTCGCTCAGCTCAGCAATTGCCCTGCACAGAAATGCTATGTTTTAAGGCAGGCTCGCCAGTCAGAAGAAATCATTTCTTTTTGCTGTAGCAGTGAAGCTGTAGTATCTTTAACGAGAACTCTCTCCCGTCAACAAAAGTTTTCATGACCATGAGCCTCAGTGATTTTCAGCCAACATCCCAGAACTTCCGACGTCAACTACCGAACAGGGAAAAACTGAATAAAAAGGAAACTTAACGCCTTGCCATGGAATATTGAGCATCGCACTGCGAGAGCGACCGCTATTTCCATAACCCTTCCTGAGTCTGGCTCTCTGGCAGCTGCGTTCAGCGATCGTCTTACAGGCTTGATCACATCACTGAGGAAAATATCTTACCAGCGATGGTCAAGAACAGAGGATATATACATTATGTGTTCGAAGTGACTTTATTACTAATGCAGGTCAGCCAACCGTAACCCTGGTCAGCAGTATACTCGAGAGTGATTTATTCAACACTAGTCGTGTGGCATCCAATGGCGACATGCTCGCCGAAGGCTGTGGGATGGTGCCGGCCGTAAAGCAAAATGTTGAATAGCTAAAGTTATTGTCCTGGCCAGTACCAGGTAACGATTCATCGTAATGCACTAGTTACGGTGATGTGTTCTATTAGATGTCCTGTTTGAGTGCGTCGCGTGTCATGAACAATAACGTCAGAAGATGCATTAAATATCATAGCAACTGGTTGACCTCTGTAAGAAGAACAGAGGTTGAAGCTCGTGGCCACCGGCACTAAACAAAGGATAGTACTCATATCTCGTATCAAATGGCCAGGGTAGCATATCGAGAGCCGGCATATAATCATGATCTACGCAGAAGCGGCATCGCCAACGATATAGGCAGCAAACGTAGTAGCCGCTCCAGGGGACGCTGAAAGTATTGCTTGTAAGTAAAAATACAATAAATACAGGTAATGAATGTAGAAATATCGTTGCTATTAGTGTCAGACAATTAGTATTAATATAGCATGCATCGGACCTGTAATGAGGACGGAAGATAACCGATGGCCCATTAAGGGTTACGGACTGTATTCTAAGAGAAGGGAAGCGTAGCAGGTGGGGGGCAGAAAGTTTGGTGGGCGGATGAGATTAAGAAGTTTTCAGGGACAACGTGGCCACAGTTAGCACATGGCCGGGGTAGTTGGAGAAGTATGGGAGAGGCCTTTGCCCTGCAGTGGGCGTAGTCACGATAATGATGATGATGATGATGATGATGATGATGATGATGAACATGCATCAAGTATAGTTTTTTTTCAGTTATGGTAATGTGCTCCTTCGGTTCATTGCTTGTCAGCTACCGTTTATTCTCCTCAATCAATAAATAAATTTTCAATTGTTAGAGGACCTTGTGATCGTCTGGGTTTCCGTTCTTGCCGATTGTATTTTCTCAGGGCTGGAAACGCCGTCAGACACCAACTAGACCAAGAATGCATTTTGTCTGTACAGTAGCCAGGAACGAGTTATTCAACAGCAGGAAGCCAGCTATTTTCCGCGCACCCCTTTCATACTTCATGGTACCACTTGATTTTGCAAGGGAAGTCTTGGCGATATGAAAACACTCAGCCCCGTATTATACAACTTTCCCTCGCTAGACACTCTACCTAGAATAAACAGGGATAGCAACGCCGCGTTTCCGACTACAGTGATGACTGCGCTACGACAACATTCTGTAGTGATTCCGGTGTGTAGAGTTTGAAAAACAAATTAGCTTTGGCTGCTCGTTCAAAACGCAGTGAACGTGTGTTTTATATGAGCAGCTCCTTGTTGAAGAAGTAATCTGGAAGCTTCGATGAAGCGCAACGTCATCCTTACTGGAATGGTGCCGCTATAGTTTGTGTTTCGTGGACTAGAACTACAGCCATGAACCTGATGTCAGTTTGGGAATACGGGGGCGAGGCTCGTCCCCATTCCTGAATTGTAGTCAATATAGAAGCAAGACGGCACCACAGCTTCGCTGCCTAGTTTCTAGTTGGACGACTCTTCCAGTAAAACATGCTAGTGCGTCGTGGTCCTAATCTGCATGTTGATTAGACATGGGTGCCGAAAGCCCGGGACCGAGTGATATACAATAGTTAACAGCGAAGTGCCGAGGGTTATAAGGCAATTACGAAAGAGGCAGATGTCAGGCCTTGATGAAAATTGCAGGACAAAGTACGGAAAGACGATAAGCAGATCTCACTCTAATTTGCGTACCATGTGCCAGACTACTTTTGCGCCCGATTGACAAAGACAGTGTGCGACGCCCAGCAGCTTTTCAGCCTGGCTTTCGAATATGAGCAAGATCTTTCTTTGAACTGCCAAAGATAAGGAGATAAGCCCTGACATATGACAATTGCCCCGGGCGTTGTCGAAAGCTGAGGTCCTTCTTCTAATGAGCCGCCCAGAAAAGGCAGCGCTTACACTCGTGGGAGATGAAACACGTTGATCAGAAAAACGACCGATGCCCCCAATTTAAATATTTCCATCTCATTACTGTCCCTTCACTGTTACACAAAAGACACATTCTAAATAGTCTGGAAGATTTAAATGTAATAATTTTACTATTGAATGTATCCGAGTTTCTTTTCTGCAGTCTTTCTTTCGCGGCAATGGGAGGATATGGATTAGCTTACATAACGGCCCCAATATATTGAGTCCAGAAAACTAATACATATCTTTCTTGACGGTAATATAATCAAAAAATTCAAGGGGCACTGACAGGTATGAAACACAATTGTATCGCACATTCTTCAGGAAGCCCTTCTTTTTGTTCACTACGCAGAGCATTCTGACTTCACCGGAAATTTGTGTGACCAGTAACTTAGCTGATGTTTTCTTCTTATTAGGCGCTAAGCGAAAATCTAGTTTGCTTGCGCAATTTCCTAGAAACACTAATTGGTGAGTAATGTGTTCGAAAACATTTGCAGACGACTTTATAAGAAAAGCACCCGAACTGGCCAGCAGTTCCTGTTCCCCAAAACAGCAAGAAATAAAATTCATTTTTATATATTTCTTCTGAAATGCATTCTTTTTCGTTTTTTGCCGTAATCATGGCTACTTGAAAGTGATTTGTCTTATCCGAACTAAGTACCTGTCAATATACTGACATACTATGTTGCTTGAGGCCAAGCACATTTGGAATAATATTTTCATCGTTGCAGCGCCGAATTCCTATGGTCGAACAAAGGATTAGACCTATTTTCAGGTGTATAGTATGCCTGCAGGGCGAATTGAAACCACCGTGCTTCCAATATATCCGAAGAAGAGAGAAATAAAATGATAAATGAAATGTAGAGAGGTTAACCAGGACTGAGCCTGGTTGGCTACCCTACACTGTGGAAAGAGAAAGGAGGACGGAAAGAATAAAAGGAGAGAAAATCCACTGGAGATATCAGTTGTTCACTCAGTCCGGATCACAGACGCTGACTCAATCCGGTCGTTTTCAAATATCGCAGCAGCGCTTTTGTGGCCTTTTGTAGCTGCGATATGCGAGGCCATGGTCCCAAGATCTTGTTCAAGGTGAACGGCTTTCCATCTAGCTGATTGAGAGCTGTGCAGAGGTCTTGTCTTTCATTTTCATAAGATGGGCAGTAGCACAGTAGGTGTTCTATGGTTTCCTCGACACCGCAGGCATTGCACTCGGCGCTATCAGCCATTCCAATCAGAAATGCATAAGCATTGGTGAATGCGACGCCCAAACGTAAGCGGCGCAGCACTGTTTCCTCATTTCGCGGAAGACTTGGTGACAGCCGCAGTTGCATAGAGGGATCGGGGGAATGCAAGTGATGTTGAGGGAATTCAGGTGTGCGCCACTTCTCCAATTTCAAAGAGTGCGCTAGCTTGCCTAAGTGTTGGGCTGCATCGGTCCGCGATAAAGGTATTGAAACAAGGGTTGCTCCTTCATGTGCTTTTCTAGCAGCTTTGTCAGCGAGGTCGTTGCCGGAGATAACGCAATGGACCAGGCAGCCACTGAAACACGACGTCGTGTCCTTTCGCAATCATGTGATGGTGCATTTCTCGTATCTCCGACACGAGTTGTTCACATGACCCGCGACGAAGAGATGACAGAAGACATTGTAAGGCCGCCTTCGAATCGCAGAATACAACCCACCGATTAGCCGGTTGGTTAATAATATAATCAACGGCACCTCGGAGGGCATGCAACAAGCTCCGAACCAGTCGATGTTGTCAAGTGAGAAATCTTGTATTGGATGCTTAGTGATCGTCATGGTATAATCACTGCGCTGGTGGAGCTGGTCTGAATGGAGGAGCCATCCGTATATATGTGGACTCGATCAAAGTAGAAAGCGTGCAAACAATTCAGAGCTGCTTGCTTCAAGGCCAAGGTAGGCAGGTCGGTCTTCTTTCTTATCCCTGGAACCGTAAGACGCACTTGAGGTTGTTTTAAACACCACAAAGCTGAGGTTGAACGTGCTGAGGGTGTGAAACCCGATGATAAGGAGGCACGATGGATGCTGACCTTGTTGGCAAAGGACGCCTGTGGTCGTCGTTCTGGCAGGCACGCAAGAGAGCTTGACTGCATCCGTGAAACATGACGAACATGGGCTCTACGCGTTTCGGTGCTAATGTAAGTCGTGATCGGATGGTCTTGAGCCATTATAATGGTTCCAGCTGTTGAGGCGCTGCGCGGAAGGCCTAGGCAAACACGTAGTGCCTGCGCCTGCACGCTCTGAAGTTCTCGAAGATTTGACTTGCATGTTTTAGCAAGCACGGGAGAGCTATAGCGTAGGAATCGGATGAAGAGTGCTCGATATAACTGTAGCAATGAGCCCACTGACGATCCCCATGTTTTGCCGGCGATGAACTTGAAGACGTGCACAATAGATGTGAGCTTCTTCTTGAAGTGGGCAACATGAGGGCTCCAAATGAGGTCCCGGTCTACAGTGACGCCCAAAAACCGGTGATTTCTCTTGTAGGAGATAGGCTGACCATTGATGCATACTAGACATGGAGTCATCGCTTTTCGCATAAAAGCGACTAACGCACATTTTTCTGTTGAGATGGTAAGGCCTTGTGTGTGAAGGTAGCCAGATGCCTGTGTTGCTGCTTTCTGTAGCCGTGCGCGACCCTGCAGGCGAGTGACCGCTGATGTTTCAGAGGTGTGACAGTTGTTGTACTATGGATACGAAGCTTGATCAATACCATATCAATAAACATAATTGCATTTTATAGACACACATCTGTTGCAGTGTCTGTTTTAGGCTGTGCCAGCAATGGGCAGAAACTTTGTGCATTGTATCATCACACCAGTTCTGCGGAAATGCGACCCCAAAGCCTATATGAATTAGTCTTTATATTGGCCTATTGCCTGGTACTAAAAAAAAAGGCCTCGTTGTATACTGTGTAGTCTAAGGTTAAGTTGTCAGCGCTACCTTAATTTCTTTAACATGATGAGTATAAGTATTCCACCAGAACCAATAAAAAGGCTAATGTAACAAAAACGTAACAACAATCCAAACAACAAGCAACAAAAAAAATGTAAAAGCACTAGTCCTTACATTTGGCCAGTGCCAATGGCCGAGTATAACACTGGCCGTTGACATATTCTTGGAGAAGCGTATGTAAGTGAGTAAAAACAAAGAACGAACACTGTTTTATTCGATACAGACAACCACACCTGAGTAAGTGTCCTCAATGCACACAGTCGCTCTTTTATCAATCGTTAAGCCTAGAAAAGCCCAAAGTTTATAAATTTAGTCTATGTCACAGCCCTTCTTTCAAACCAGTAATTGTTCTTTTTTTTTCCCCGCAGCTTTAGAAACGCCGACACTCTATACGCCCAGACCGTGTGTTTTTTCTATTTGCCCTCTTCCAAACTGCCCTTTACCTCTCCTTTCCTTTCCTCCTTGAACGGGTCACGTGTTCGTTAGGTTGTCGGGACATAGTATCCCTCCTTCCATTCGTATCATCTGCCTACTGGTGTGGGGCGCACTTCTCTAAGCAGCATCTGTACGGACCAAATTTTCATGATGTGAACAAACTTAGTAACTGCCATATCTGGTACAGTGCGCTCTATGTACGACCATCGTCGACAACGATGCAGGAATCAAAATAAGCGCACGAGCTTGCCTGCGTCTACCCATGGGATTGCACAAGGGTGCGTGTTAGGCCACTGTACATTGTACATTGCACCTTGTTCTCGCTTTGCTCATCGACACCGCACATGGTGCACAAGGACAAACCCCTGCACTCGTTTACTTACTCGCTGTTCACGCGGCACCCCCGGCACTGATCGATCGCCCCACAGTAATCGATGCGTTTTAAGGACATTGCTATAACGCACAATGCGTAGGGCATAATAATTGTTATGCTTAACTATCATGCATATATTATCAGGAAAACGGAGATGAAAGTAGAGAGGAAGATCATTTTCTGCAGGTGCAGCCGAACCTACATTTTCGGATTACGCATGCGGCGCTTTCTCACTTAAAGTAACATTGCAACAGCTTTTACGCATGGTAAATAAATCATATTAAACGCGAGACACTGACTTCGTCGACCTCCCAGTCAAATAATACTGACTTTTAATGAGCGGGGAAGGAGTAGTGTAAGAAGATCGGTGATGTTACCTGCGGCTTCGTTAGACTCCCGCCATCTAAACAGCGCACTATACCGAAGTAGCACGGTCATATGACAGTTCGCTTCATGTAGAAAATTGTCCCCGATCAATAAAAACTTTCAACGGCCACAAAATTGTTTGCAATGGTAATAGTGCTCATGATGTCTTGCATAATGAAAATTAGGAAATATCGCTGCCTTCCAAGCGTCAACATGAAAATTCACTTGCCTACTTTTTGTATACCATGGCCGTCGTCTGCTTCAATAGTGCCGGGTCCTCGGCAGCGCAAGAACGCAGCGTCGCTGTATGTCGACCGCTACCGCAGCAGTGCACGTCAACGTGTTGCATTGAGTCGGTGTATTCGTGCGTCTAATTTCGGCACGCATATAAAGCTCGGCGACAACTTTCTGCTGCAGCACAGTCAAAGATACGGAGCAAAAGGAGGCCTTTATTTAGTCCGCATCTAGATGCGTAGTCCGCGACTGCAAGCAACTGGGAGTTACGTAGCGTAAAACAAAACTTATCAGTTATGACACTTATTTTTAGTACTAGATTTATTTCATATCTCGGCTTCATACTCAGCGCGTTATAGTACTTTCGTGCTGCGAGATGTTTCTAAGACAGTGTTCTTTAATGTCAAGCACCCATCAGACGTATCTGCACTGGGCTCCGATCTCTGACGAGTCTTGCCGATTCTCATCGCCTCAGAGTGAGAAAATTATCATACTAGGCGATATAATTATTAATCTTCCTGATGAAACAACTCAAATTTTTGTTTTCATTACTAGCGCGGGTTCGTGAATTTGTATTTCTACGTATAATCACTATTGGAACTCGTCGACACAAAACAAACGCGGAAGCCCTTTTGTAACCTGACCATTCTGATCTTTCGTAACCACCGGCAGCGGTCTACATCGATGTAGATATTACTCACCAGTACACCGTTTCAGCCTTTGCTTCAAAATTTATCTCTCAGCCTCCACCACCTTACTTTTTCAAAACTCTGTGGAATATGGACGCGTTTATTCAAGCCTAGGTTCCACCTTGTCTTGGAAAATAATCTAAAAGAAGCGTTTTCCCTTCTTGGTTCATGATTTACATCGCTAACTAGCGCTCATTCGCAGAGGATAATGATGCAGGAAAAATCAAGATTATTCTCAAGTCTTTTTTAGCACCAAACCTTCTCGAAGAGATGCGTAATCAAGGGAACTTGTAGAGGAAATATAAAAATTATTCATTACGAGACCTTTCTCGATGCAAGAAATTTTGTGACGAGTTTAATATTGAACTAATAATGACCAAAGCTATTTATTAAGAAGTGAAAATAGGTGATACTCGTGACTCTAAAGCGATACTATTTGTGCATTGTAATGACGTACTCGTTGTTATTGAATTGATAAATTTTAACCGTATTCTGTTTGTTTTTAGGGCGATAACTCAGAAGACGTCTTCTCTGGAGAATAGAATACTACTAGCTTTGTTCGCACCTAGAACGTTATCTTGTGGTAAAGAAACAGTTCATGTTTCTGCTATTTCATAATGAAATTCAACGTCGACCTTCATAAAAGTGTTTAAGTCATTACATAGCTTAAAAAGGAACCTGAACTCGCCGTGGTTGCTCAGTGGCTATGCTGTTGGGCTGCTGAGCAAGAGGTCGCGGGATCGAATCCCGGCGACGGCGGCCGCATTTCGATGGGGGCGAAATGCGAAAACACCCGTGTACTTAGATTTAGGTGCACATTAAAGAACCCCAGGTGGTCGAAATTTCCGGAGTCCTCCACTACGGCGTGTCTCATAATCAGAAAGGGGTTTTGGCATGTAAAACCCCTTTTTTTTAAGGAACCTGAAGAAATTAAAACTAACTATTATCATACTTCTGTTTCACATCTGACACCATGTGTGCATTCCTTGTTTTTGTTTTATATATTGATATTCCTACTTTTCTGAAACGATATGCCTCCCTGGTTCGTTTCGCACGTAAAGATATTGTTTCCATAAGACGACCTTTACGGATTTGCTTCTGATACCTCATCTTTTCAACCAGTTGTCATACTTTTCTTTATATTTTTCTCTCATGTAAGGAGCTCGATTATTAGATTAGTTTTTTTTTTGTAGTCTATACTTTCTGTTTCTGCCATTTCGTATACACCGCGTTCGAATATTTCCGTCAGAAGGTCCCAACATAGTCACTGACTACGGGACTTATTTCTATATATATATCTCAGAAATCCATGAATCTGAGTCAATAAAATTCTGGTCCTGAGGTGGATTTCACTATATAGATAAAAAGGGCTGCAAGGTTCATTTTGGCTATCTATTTCCTGCACCGTTTTCTTTCTTAGAATACTTTTAATGCAGTATTCCGACGGAAATGCTATGCTTCAGGAGCCATTGTCGAATATTGTAACGCATACGCCGAAGTGCATACTAGAATCTCGCTCAAAGATATGCGAGCATTAAAGCTGTCTAGGCTGTGTCAAGCTTCAGAGCTTTCGTGAAACCTTGGCAACCTTGCCAAGTTTCGTGAAAGGCACGCCACGCTTTTCGATATTCCAGCCGTGATTCAAAAAGTCATCGCAGTACAGCGATGACGCTATTGAGTGGCTTATTTTGATCATTAGTCTGTAGGTATCTTTAAAGCACACCGTCTTCCTAATGAAGCGCGTTATATTCAGGGACTTATCTGCTTTGTTTCAGTTTCTTTCATTTTGACTTACAATGGAATTAAAGTTTCATATTAGAGCTGAGTAAAACATGGGCACAAATGCATTTTGAACCCCAGCTCGAGTATATTTGGGATCCATAAAGAAACTACGTGGACGAATTGAAGCAATAGAAATAGCACAGACACAAGTACTTAACAAACTGAACAATAATACACTTTACACACAGACAAAGTTGAAAAAAACAATACAAACGATCTTCAAAATGCAAACGATATAATTAAAAATTCACAAGTATAGCAAAATGCACACAAATAAACGCGAACTGTAAATCTAATATTAAACCTAGGAAATTAGGCCACGTGAATACAATTTTACAGATCTATGAAAATGACCTGCATGTCTCAATTCGGTGGGCAGAACGTTCCACTTTACTACGGCAACACTTGAATTTATTCATTTATATTACCTATGGCGGATCTCTGAAACCAGACATTTTCCTTTAATACTCTTCGTGCCCTGATTCGGCAAAGTTGGTGGCAGACAGTGGGTATTTGGTAACGATGCTAGTACTAAACATTACAAGAGCTATAAGTTTAGTAATTAAGTAAACGGTCAAATATTTTGCTGTTGAAAGAGCGGCGTTGTGTTAGCATTGCAATTTGCGGAAATCATAACGTGTGCAGCCCTCTTTCGAAGTTTCATAAAGCACTCTATGTATGAACAATAAGTAGGTGGCCCTACAGTGTAACCCAGTATGGCAGGCGACTGTACGACAAGCTAAAATAAATTATTCGAAGCATTTCTGCATCAAACTATTTTCAGCGCTAAAGAATGTAACAGCCCTTGCGCAGCTTTCTTCAAAGCTTGTCAATGGGATGTTTCCAGTGAAACGACTCGTCTAACAACCAAGTACTGTATAGCGCTTACACGTTGGAGCAGGTTGTCATTAATCTCTAGTGTAAGGGAAACCACCGCTGGTACCTTCCAAGTAGATTCGAAGACTATGTATTCTGTTTGTCGTGCATTTAGGGGACGCTTATTTGAAAAAAGCAACTAGATAACGAGAGGAAGTTCCATATTGGCTATACGGGCTACTTCGACTGGAGAGTCACGTGCCGGAGAACAATGTAGTCTGCATGCATTATCGCAGAAAAATGAAATAGTACTGTGGCTGACCATTCACAGTTAAGGAAAATAGTAGAGGCCCCAACGCCGAGCCCCAGGGTACACCTGTGGTTATGTCAGAGGGACCGGGCAGAGTACTTGATAAAGTAACTAGCAGTTTTCTATTACTACGATGGCTGCGAAAAAAAGTTTCGCGACACACCGAGAAAACCGTAGCTATCCAATTTGCCTGCTAACTTACTATGGTCCACAGTATGAAATCCAATGTGCCAGACATCATATGTCATATGGCAAAGGCAAGCGTCACTTTGAATTTTGTCCATTATAGGCCAATCCTATGGTATGTCTACCACTAAGAAGTAAGAAGCTTAGAATTTGTTAATTTATGTAGACCTGGTGACGTACTTCTTTGTGCATAAAACTGGCTTCACCATTCTCCCCTCGGCCGGTAACCTAAATCGTCTTCGTCTTCGTGACTATGCTGCGCAGACGCCTTTCACTTTGCGTGCGCCTGACTTAGTGTTCCTACCCGGGTGTAGCGTCTGTCCCGTGTATTGCTTAAACTTAAGTATTTCAAAGAGTTTGGGATTGTGAAATTCGTGGTAGATAAACCCAGGCATTGCGTGAGGCTTCACAATATTTAGGATAAAAGGGAGCACAGTTGCACTTGCCGGCGTTGCTTAAGTACAGCACTCAGAGTTTAACAGTTAGCTGACGCATGTTGTTTCAAACCGCTGCTTGGCACAAGCTACTTTGTGATTGCGTATCGTCATTTAATATTTACCGATCTTGCTTATACTTACTTTTTTCCTTCAATCTGCGCTGTGCTTATGCAGCTAATGTTGAGATAAATGTGTAAAGGAGATATAATTAATTAGCTTTCTCATGCGTCACTAATTTCATGACCACATTTCACAGATACAGCACATCTTCTCTCACAGGGCGAAAGGCACACGTCCATTCTCAAAAATACGATACACACTTTGACCCGGATAAAAGATAACAGGACAGAGAGAGAGAGAAGTATTGAAGGGATGAAGAAGTGGGAAAGGGGAAGTGGGTATGGCTCGCTGTGGAATCTTCACGCGCGAAGCTCCATGCTGGCTTTATGCTCGATACCGAGAATGCGAATAATGCTCATTTGTCGCTTAACTTATGAGTGCAACCCGCAAGTTTAAGTGCCGCTGAAGAAATGAAGAAGAGCAAAACTTCCGCATCTACAAGAGGTGGCATTGAGCAATGCCCCACGAAACCGCCAGCACGCATGCCAAGGACGTCAGGTGCGCTCAGAAAACGTTACAAAGATAAACCATACCGAGAATAAATGGGCCACCCACGTCGAAGTACATAAGCACAATATTATCAGCCTTCGACTGCAGGTCGGAAAGATTTCAGACAGGTGAGAAACGACGATGCTCCGAGCCACAATCGCAGGTCTTCCACCCTTTGAAATAATTGCAGCAGCACTGCGGTTGTTTGGGGAAGTGGGCGCCGGAATACGGAGCTCCCATTATTCTCAATTTGGTGCGACTCCCCATATCGTAATAATGACGAAGTGTTCAGAACTTTGGCGCAAGGGAGCGTTAAAAAAGAAGCGATAACACGCTTACTGTGTAGTCTGCAGGGTCGTTAGTCAAGCACGTGCCCACAATTACGCATAAGACTGGCATGGCACTCAGTAACAAATGCTGACTCCCAGAGCATTTCATTATGATTTGCAGCTACGTACTCTAAACACGAAGGTGCGTTTACAACATCTTTACGCCTCCAATTTTTTTTCTTCATATATGTAACTCTATTTGCAAGAATATCCGTTTTCTTCTTGGCTGACAGTAGTCTGTAAAAAATTTTAGACTCTTCAGGGTTTGTTATGGCTCACAACAATAAACTTCACCAATCCCACATGTAATTTTTTGTGGCTGTGTTAAAGGGGCCCTGAACAAATCCTTACCGAAGTATAGAAAGGTATTTAAAGTGAAAATGGGCTATGTCGCAAATAATTTGTCGCAAAAAGTACTTCAGTGCGTTCAGCAGAAGCGCCGTTATTGGCATTCATTCTTCAATGCTTCGGACTGCGAAGGCTATAGTATACAGCACAATGGGACGTGCCCGCAACGCACTGTCACCGCGGTGCGCAGTTCACATGTCATCTGGGATGTTAACGTAGACGCCACGACTGCAAGTTTCGCTGCCTACGACGAGCTAAACGTCAGACAAACGCGGTTGTCCTAAGCGAGCCACAGTGCGCTTAGCCAGTGGACTCGTGGCGGCACCCCGCGGCGGCCGTGGTATCTACGCTACGTAGAAGACTGCAGCTACCAATAGCAGTCGTGCCATTGGTGCGTGATAGAAGACCTGAGCGGAGACTAGCACATGAAACAGCAGACACGATTTAGTCTAGTTTCTTCGCGTCATTTACTTGGAACAAAACTTACACACACACACCCCCGTTCCCCCCTACTCGATACATTATGAAACCCAAGCCTTTTCCTTCGAAATACCTGTAGGTGCTCCTGCAAACCGTTGAAACAAGCTTAGTGTCACTTGAGGAACTCTTGAAGAAAGCTTTCGGTGCTGTCTATGAAATTTATCGGGACAGAACCGGACAGACTGTTCGACGCAGCTCGGGCATGCTGTGCGCGGCGCTATTTTTTGGTGAGCAAAGCCTGAAGGCACTTTCGGCAAGCGAGCATTCCTGTTAGTGCCATTTGCTAAGTTCGTTTTACAGCGAAGCTGTGTACAGCTGCCCTGCGGCGTTGGTCGATGTCCATCCGTCTACGCGTCGCGTCGACACGAAAAAGCTTTAGTCTCCAGTTTCTCGCGAACGCTCTGTAGCTCTCGATTTAATGTAGATATCTTGGAAAAGCTCATACTAAAAATGGTTGCTAAGACGACTCTATCATTACGCGTAGTTTCATTTACTAGTCATATTTAGTTAATTCACAGTTAAGTTCTAAACGTTAAAAAAATCCCGTCTGTTGCCAATACGTTGCCGTCTATGGAGGGAGTATGGTTAGAGAAAACGGCTGTAACTTGCTTGCTCGAAACTATCCCGAAAGAAATTATAGGAAACTTAGGCAGCTAAGACGACGCTAACATTATACCGAGTTTCATCTACTTTCTTCAATTACGTAGTTCGCATTGAAGTTGTCAATATTGTCACAGCCCATTACGAGACGGAAAGCCGGTGTCGAGGACGTGTAAAAGCACTTTATCAGAGCAGTCAACGCGACGTCGTTGTCGTCTCTGTTTTTCCACTCGCGCACTACTTCAGCGTCGTTCTCATTGCCTGGCACATATCCGCGGCGACCATATAGGATGTGGCAATATTGTGTATTTCCCGTCTGGCTGTCCATACACGTGCTTCTACGGCAGGGAAGCTGACAACCCCATGTTTGTCTGCTTGAATAGAGCTCTAGTCCTTCCAAGTTTCATTAAGCTAATTAACCACAAAGTATGCTCAATCGCAAAATTACAACAAACGTGTTTTTTTACGTGCGCTCCTGTGACTGCGCCCCGGTTAACGCATATCGTCGCTCGCGTCGAGGCTCGGTTTAACGGCCACAGGTCTGCATTCTATGCTCACTGTTACCACCAGTGGGCGTCGTGTGTTGTAGTTACGTCATATTCGCCTAGGCAACATAATAATAATAATAATAATAATAATAATAATAATAATAATAATAATAATAATAATAATAATAATAATACATAGACGCGTCTATTGAGATAAAACACACCACAGCTTCGCTTCTCGTGCTTCACAGAGTGGAAGGGCTGATGAATTTTTTTACACTCGTGACGCATTTCTTCATTTAGTGGATTCGCTACAGGAACCGTCGAATGTTTTTTATTACAATAAAGATTTGCCGCTAACACACAATGTTCCAGGCGTATTCTATGTGTGCTGTAAGGGCTGCGTTGCGTGTGACGTCAATCATTGCCAATGTTTCCACAAGTGGGCCTGTCTTTACCAAGGCGACGTATGCATTCCTCGCCACAGTATATATAGGTGGGGTTCTTCTAAAGGGAAGCGGGCTGCAGATGTGGCAACTAAAGCCCCTCCATCTACGCGCCACCGCCGCTTTCTTAAGTAGCGACAACCTTTGTTGTGCGCCGGCTTTTCCCCTCACACCAAATCCGGTTCCGGCATTTCCGGTTCCGGCACTTCTGGTTTCAAGATTTCCGGCGTTTCCGCTTCCTGGAGTTACGCTGCGGGAATTTCCACTTTGACGGCCGCGCGTGCTTAGCAGAGCTGTGGCAGTCACCATGAGAAGAATGCAAAGGGGACAAGCTGTTGTATTCCGCTGAACTAGTAGTTCGCGGTCGCTGTTTTCCAAATGCACGAAAAACGGCAGTGGTCTCCGAGCACCCAGGCACTACATTCCGCTGTACGTTGTCTCTCGCGGGACAACCCGTCGTAGGTTGACGCGAAGCAGCGAACACGATCACATCGCTGATTACAATAGGCGGTGGTTCTAGGATGGAATCGCATTCACAGTTTAAACCGCAGCTGGTGCAATTAAAGCCTCTCCATCGACGCGAAAGTAAACAACGCTAAAAAAAAACATAGCGTCACTTCCATTCGGAACAGGAAGCTGCAGCTACGTAAGTTCCGCTTGACGCCGGAAGCAAGGGGGTGAATGGGAGAGGAGCGCGGAGGAGGAGGGTATGTTGGCGGTACTTAACCTGGTCGGCGGAAACGTGCATGGAGGGGCTTTAGTGGCAACGAGCGAAGGCGTGTTAGCGTGTCGAATTCACAATAAAAGAGTGCTGTGGACAAGGCCAGGGACCCGGCCGTCTGTCAATCACGTGTCAGCGCCCGTGTCTGCCGGCATGTCAACGGGGTGCACAGCACCCTCTATTACTTGTTTCACTCGTGGTCGTAGGTTATCGTGTCTCTGAACGAGATAGTAGGAGCGGCAGAAAACAGTGCTCGTAAAAAAAAAAAAGAAGAAAGTAAAATACTGAAATGGTATACATCAATATATAAAAGGGGAAAACGGAAAGAAGAAGAACGAAAAAATAGCAAAAAAGAACGCTGAAAAACCAAACTAAGTGTTGTTTCCTATAACTTGAAATTTAGCATAGCAAATAGATTCTAAAGCTCCCTTTGAAACGTTTATGCCTGTTGGTTGCAATGTCTTGAACTTATGGATAAGGTATGATTTTCTGTATTTTCTTTCTCGTTCAGAACGGCAATTTGACTGTAAGATGTAGAGTTTAACTTCTTCAGAGTTATGACCTGGTTGGTTGAAGTGCTCGGCGACGGCTTTGGGAAGCTTTTAAGCTGTGTCCGCGCGATTTCCGTTTAATCTGACATTCATTGATTGTCCTGTTTCACCAATACATTGTTTCTTGCAGAAGGAACATTCAAGGATATAAATCACATCCGTACTTGTACAAGTGAAGCTAGATTTGACTTCATGTTTATAACTGTTTGCGGTGCTTCTATTTTTACTGTCACTTTGAAGGTGCCTGCAGGTGTTGCTCCTGGGGCGACAACATGCTTTTATTACGGTGGAATGCTGTTGGCTAACTTTGCGTGCACTGACATGCCTTTAAAGTTCCTGTTGCGGCGATAGGTAACCCTAGGTCCACCCGGGACTGCTTTTCTCAGACGCTCGTTACTTCATAATATTAGGTGGTGTTTTCGTAGGATGTTGTTTATGTTTTGGAGTGCATTAAAATATTTTGTTATAGAGGCCGGCGGTCTGTCGGATTTAGGTGTGGGCTGTTTCTTCGCCGATTCCGACTGTCGCTCCAATCTTGACGCGACATCATAAGCCCTTACCTTACCTTACCTTATCATACCTTATCCATAAGTTGAAGACATAGCAACCAATATGCATAAACGTTTCAAAGGGGCTTTCGAATCTATTCGCTATGGTAAATTTCAAGCTATAGACAACAACACTTAGTTTGGTTTCTTAGCGTTTTTGCCCCCTTTCTTTAACTTCATTTTCGTTCTTTTTTCCGTTTTTCCCCTTTTATTTATATATCTGTACCATTTCAGTATTTTCTTTTTTCCTTATTTTACGAGCGCCAGTTGCTGCCGCTCCTTCTGTTATCTTATTCAGAGGCACGATAGCGTACGACCACCAGCGAAACAGGTAATGCAGAGCTGCTGTGCACGCCATTGACGCGCCGGCAGACACGGGCGTTGACACGTCATTGACAGACGGCTGGTCCCTGGCCCACTGCACAGCACTCCTTTATTGTCAATTAGACACGCTAACACACCTTCGCTCGTTGCCGCATCCACCCACCTTACGCCCTCTCCTTTTTAGAAAAATTCCACCTATATATACTGTCGCGAGGAAAGTATATGTCGCCTTGAAGAAGACAAGTCCACTTGTCGATACGTTGGTTCCTGCCTTCACCTTGTTCTCGTTTTGCTTATCTTGAATTTTCATCTCCCGCCTCCCCGTGTTTTCAATCAGTGTTCGTGGCATCTAGCCGCGCTCATGTACTCAGCGGTCATAGCTGGTCATGGCACGGCAGTGGAGGCCAGCTTACAGTAGGACGCGGCACCGCTCCGCTAGGAGCTTGAACAAGCTCGTGCTGAGCAATAGGCATCTGCTGTGTGGACAAATTGCACCCAGGGAAATGTGCCGCCATATCCAGGTGACAGCTGCAGCGTAAGGGCCACCCAAGCCGCCTAAGCGCAACTTCCTCCCTCCTCATAAGTCGACAAGTGAGAGAGAAGACACACGTCGGGGTAGGATCCCATGCGTTCTGCCGGACGGAATTATTCCGAGCGCGGAGTGAGATGGAAGTGTTGAGGCGCGAAATAAATTGAGAGACGGTGTGTATTTGGAGACCAGCGTGTCTGTTGGTCATCGTGAATGTTGCGAGCGTTTGCAACACTGGCCTTAACTCCAGTGCGCCGCGTCGCAGGTGGCTGTATTGTGATTGAGGGTATGTATCACCGCAAAGAACTTTATCGTCTTGTGAACCTTAATTAGTTCTTGAGCGGCCACTAAGGAATCAGCGAACGAATCAGTGAACTGCCTCAGTGTATTCAGCTTAGAAGTAGCAGCTTGCAAACTGTCGTGGATGGCTTGTATTTACATTACCTCTGCGCTGACTTACATGGACGTGTGCAGCGATACCGACAGAGGCATAATTGAATGTAATCAACGGTACCTGTTGAATAAACCATACGGTTCTTTCTCTTCTTGCGTATGTTTACCAGATTAGGTTAGTATTTAAATGGTGTGCGTGAATGCGCTGTTTAGCATTTACCTTTAAAATACGTGTGTCTAATTACTCTTTGACATACATTGCTCTTTTCTCTGTATATTGAATAATTGGTTACTGTATTTACAATTCCAGCGTATGAAATTACATTGCAAGTAGTTCAACTTTCTCCGCTCGAAGGACAGACTTGAGCAACAGCCCTCGTTAGCCAGTGTGTCCCCAGCTCTTGCGACACTTTCTTTTTTATTGCACAGAAAAAATGAGATAGAATTCAAAGAACTCCGACTATACGCCTCAAACTTCCAGGCAATTGGAGCTTACGTAACCGTAATGTTTTCCTAGAAATGCTGGCGGCGAACACTGCGCAGGCAGGCGAGCTTCCTGGTTGTTGTTTCTTTTCTCAATCTTAATCTTAATTATGGGGTTTTACGTGCCAAGACCACTTTCTGATTATGAGGCCCGCCGTATTGGAGGACTCCGGAAATTTCGACCACACGGGGTTCTTTACCGTGCACCTAAAAATTTTTTACCCTTGTAACATTTTTGCAGCACCATTTCGTTGGTGTTGCAATGATGTTACGAGGAAAAAAAGCGAGAAGTTCCTTGTAACACCATTCCTTGAATGGTGTTACAAGGAACTGAGAAGTGGTGGCGGTGGTGGAAAGCCTTCATCAAAGTAATGAAAGGTGCGAGCGGGCGCGCCGCTCCACTCACTTTACTAAGACAGACCTCAAACGGTAGCTGGAAAAAGGTGTGTGTGTTTGAGTATCCGCGTAACAGAATTAGGTTTTCTTGGATATTCAAGTTTCAGACAGACGCCACCATGTTTCTAGGTTGTGTTTAAGTCGCTCTTTAGGACTTCAATTGGTTCAGCAACGCTTCTGCGCCACGCGGAGAATCTACGTGGTTTGGGATGCGCATGGCGCGGGAAGATTTTTCTCATACGGATATCGCTGATGACGCCGACGTCAGCGCCTACACCGATGCCGTAACTGACGCCGGATTTTCTGCGACGCGGGGCCCTTAACGCTACTGCGTTAAAATTAACTTCCTCGATCAATCAAAGAAACGTTTTCACAGTGATCGCCTAACGCACCCATTGACGAAAATAGCGCGTTTAGTTTTGAGCTTCGCTTGCAGGAACTAATCCGCAACCGAATCGATTCGCAAAAGCCTTCAAGTTCTCCATCCACGAAGCCTGTCCTGAGGCATGCCGCGCACGATAATAAAGCGATGTTACATCCCGCCCGAAAACAGAAGCGACCACCGCTGATGCAATATACACGTATTAGCGATGCGCCGGGCAAACATGTGCGTCTAATCTCCTGCAGCGAGGAAGCATCACATAAACGCTAACGCTGCAGCTAGGGCAGGGGTCTGCACTAGAGGAAAGAAACGAAGTGAAGACAAGATAAGGATGCGAGACACTACTCTCATTTCTCTGCTTGTCTGCAGCGGATATTAGCATCTCAGACTGCACAGACGTAAATCGATGGGAGAGGAGGTGCGGAGCACACAGTCGGCTATGGAAGCCCTAGCATAGCATGCATGTATAAGCAACAGACTGCCCTGGTGTTCTCTTTCTTTCTTTCTTTCTTTCTTTCTTTCTTTCTTTCTTTCTTTCTTTCTTTCTTTCTTTCTTTCTTTCTTTCTTTCTTTCTTTCTTTCTTTCTTTCTTTCTTTTGCAGGTACCTGGCGATCGCAAACACGTGCAGCTAAAGCAACAAGTCAATAGTTTAAACGCATATTAGGTCAAAGTAATAAAACCAGTCCCGACGGGAAGTCCACCGTCCCGTCCGTGCAGACGATGCACAAGCATCACAGCAAAAGCGAGGAAATCCCGCGCACAGCATCCCGCATCTCGTGCAGTGTTTCCTTCATGAAACTTCGATGAAGATAAACACCTTGAGCAATACAACGACGGTTAACAGCGAGTGATTAGTCCAATGACTGGAAGCTATGAAAGTCCATTCTGCGAATTGCGCAAGCTTTAAGGACCACAAATTCGTGTTTCCCGTGCCAACGGGAACATACAAAGACGAGGTGACGCGAAGAATGCGGGCAGGTGGTGCAGCTTAATTTGTATATAAGTCTGCGCGCTTCGGTTCCCCTGAAATGAAGAACAGTTGCAGAAGCCCTATAGGTATAGTTGGAAGCAACGGACAACAGAAGTCACGGAAAGCAGTAGGACACGTTAGTTTGTATACACTTTGCAGTAGACGGGAGCTTGGCGTGGCAAGTATTGTGATCTCTTCAGAGAGATAGAAAACGCACACTTTTTGGTAAGCCTGAAGCACGTACCTATAAAAGAGAATTTCAGTTAACCAACAGTCTCTGTCATTCGTAATATCTCTCTGAGTCCGGGAGTGTATTTTGTGTGCCATGTTTTTCTTTCCTATACTTAGATATTATGCTATTTTGGGCGGCAGAGCACCATCAAACCTAATTGTGTCGCGTTTTGATCTTGATTAGTGCGGCCGTCAATGCCAAACATATTGGACATTGGGCCTTAAGCGAGACTGCATCACCCACATGAAAACTGAAAGTTGTATTTGTCGGTGGCGTCAACATAGGTATTAGATAGCCCGGAAAAACTATTTTCATTCTTTTTTTTAAATTAGAGTAAAACACACTTACACTTTAAGTTCTGCGCTCTTGGAAGATAGATAGCATACGTGCAGCGCACTTTTTCGAAGGATAGCTGCTCCCTCGAAGTGCAGTAGGAAGAGAAAACCTGCTCCCGTAGTGCAGGCTTTCATTCTGCGGCCAACCGGGAAAGTCAACAAATGTCGAGACATTTGGCTACCGGAGGAGGCAGGCGGTTTTTTTTTCCTAAACAGGAGATACGGCAAAACAATGTTGCTAGTGCGGCAAAGATAACCAATCATCTGCTCTGTTGACTGTAATGGCGACAGATTGCAGATTTTATTGGCGAGAAACTATTGCACTCAGGACTCACATAATGGTTTCTGCATATTCCTTCAACCATCGCAAACACAGCGAATTAAGAACACATTGTTACGCAGATTACTGTAAATTCATTTACTTCGGCGATGAGTGCCGCAAGGCAAGTTCGCCGTGAATTCATTCATAAAGCTCCTGCTTTGACGGGAAACAGCGCGCTTCGAGCATACTCACCAGATGGCAGCACAGGTCGCACTACTCACCGGAAAACGTCTTTTCGTGACTCTTTCTTCGGCCACTGCGTCCAGCTTTACAGTTTTTAATATATTGAAGACATGTTACATCGCTGGGCCTCAGAAAGATATGGTGTATATGCACTCTAAATGGCGTAAGCCCATTCCGAAGGGCTTGTGTGTAAGCATACTTATGAGAGATAGCTTGGTTTACCGTCAGTGCCAGCACTAGAACATGAGGTACACGACGCCTTAATTTCGTCACCTCGACGCTCATATCAAACAGAAAAACCTGCACAATGCGCATCAGGGGGATTAGGGGCTGCCTCCATATATACTGAGGAAGTGCGCAAGTAATGCATGCAAAAAATAGTTAAATTGTGGCGCTTTACGTGTCAGAAACCACGATCTAATTATGAGGCACGCCGTAGTGGGGGACTCCGGAATTTTGGACCACCTGGGGTACTTTCACGTGCGCTTAAAATCGAAGTACACGGGTGTTCTTTTTTCGCGTTTCGCCCCCATAGAAATGCGGCCTCCGTGGCCCGGATTCAATGCTGCGACCTCGTGCTTGTCAGCCCAACCCCATAGCCACTAAGCAACTTCGGCGGGTCAGTGATACATGGCTGCATGGAAGCGCGAGACAGAAAATTTCATGGAAGTCCATGTTCCACGTCTATGCTTCAAGTAGTAAAAATTAAAAAAAAAACATGGACGTCCCATACAGGCTATCATACCCCACAGTTCTATATTACTATACATCAACAGGGAAAATTGATGAGACTTCATATCTGTTGGTCAGGTTGAAAAATCTTTAGGCGCATTTGCTGTGTAGAAATTTGAAAGTTAGAAATTTAATGCGACAGTAAAGTTGGCAGCTCGATACTGTGACTGCTACATCCGTCTCGGTTCTCCATTACGCCGTCATCGTAAGTCCACTTCTGCTTCCTCTTCTCCCTTTTAACTATGAAAAATAAAGCATTGTCCACCAACACCATTGGGAATCAATCCGATGTCCCTTTAGCAATGTGGACGAGCTGGACTCCTTAACTACTGTACTATCGCGCCACATTCTTGCCTGACAGCTTGCGAAGAGCTGCGGACGATGTGCAGAGTCTGAGACGTGTGGCGTCATTAAATGTACCATGGGCGTCAAAGTGGGCAATAAACCGGTGTACTAAAGTGTATTGCGCATGGGAAAGTAGACGTTGTCCTAAACAAGATGGCTGTTGTCGCAGTGCCTGCTCTCCAGCTTGCGATGCATTTAAAAGTCCATTCCACCACGCAAGTTTGTCGGCACTGATTTCAATGTGAAGCGTGTGTTGCAGACGCTGTATTGCAGATTATCCCCTCGAAATAAGTTAGCACATAGGAGCGTACCCACGAAAAGTGTCTGTTAAAAGCATCGTAACTTTGAAAATTTATACGGGGGAAATAATTCCCAAACAGCACGCGCCTTAAAGCAGGAATCACGGGGTTCGAGTACGTCTCTAACACAGGGCCTAAGTCACATGTGCTCCGCGGAGCTGCGGACCGTAAGTTTCTGGTTAATCCACACTGGATTAGAAATATCGCGTCCTGTGGGATTAGAGCGGATAGGTTATGCAGCGGTTCTGGCGCCAGATGAGGGCGCTATGACTTCGAGTAACAGACTTAGGTCACTGAAGGTCGGATTTAACACCGTTGCATCGAATGTAAGGGGATAAACTTCCCACACGTGTAGTAACTGCTCTTGCTTATTCGGATTCAGCTGTTTTATGCATCCCTGATTCGCTTGCTTTCGAACTGCAGTTATGTATTTAAACGGCAGTCATAGAAACTGCTGCAATTAAATAATTTAGCAAGATAGTCACTATCTCTGCGAGAGGATGCGAAATGAAGAGCTAGGTAACCTTTGTTGTAGATGTGGAGGCACAGTCTTGAAGTTGCTTGCACGTACGCACCCTAGAGCCTTGGCCAAGAACCGGGTAGTTCTAGAAATGAAATAAAAGACAAGGTACACGTAAGAATTACAACCCATCTTGAAAATAGGCAGGTTAGTATAAAGAGGTACCCGTTAAGTATTGATCTTTAAGAAAATGAAGTATTATAACAAAAGTTGAAATAAAACAAATCGAACTCAATTAGATGGAAAGAATGCGAAATCTTAAGCTTTCAATCGCATTGACCCCACAAGAAAATCCTGGATGGCAGCGAAAATCTTCCCGTCACTCTGCCCAAAAGTTGAGGCTCCCTAGGATAGCTAATTTGGAACATGTAATCCAAGAAGGCTAATCAATATTCTCAGGTTTCCTTCCGCAAATTGCTCAATCGTTGTCAAGCAATAAGAAAATGATAAATATCCTCATATTCTGCACAAAGGGAACAGTTTGGTGAAGGTGCCAGACTGATATTGTGTAACAAAAATTTTAGGAGTGGTAAGTGATGCCGACATCAGCAATTTCCGTTTGCGACGCTTCCAAAGATGTGATAGATGCTGAAAATCTGTGTAGTTTGCTAGAGGCGGGCACAAAAATTACTAGTGGCATTTGTATGCGAAGATATTAAGATATTCTCCGATAATATCTGAAGACAATTGCGAACGCCTTAGTCACCAAATCTGGCGCTTTGTTCAGAAATAAGCCCTTATTCTAAGCACATTCTAACCAACCTGATCAAAAATTATGAGTTGGAACTAATGATTTGTAGCTCGCAAAACCTCCCAGCCACCATAAATAGCAAGGGAGAAGCACATAGACAAAGAATCTATTACCACTGCCGAACTAGTGGTGTACTTATTTTACAGGGGGCTGGAATTACAGCTAAAAATTCTGCTAGCAAGATAGATAGAAAGTTTGAAAGATTACGATGAATTACGCACTTCAGAACAGCAGAAAATCCTCTCATGCCCCACTTTTTATCGGTTTCTGAAGCGTCAGTAGCAATGCCTACCGCTATGCTTGTAATCTTTTAGGAAAGAACTTAGCATGCGCTAGGACAGCAGCATTAAACTTTTTTGGGCAATATTATGGAACTATGCCTAAATGTAATTGTTGAAACAAACAGGAGTCACCTCCCGAATTTATGTGTTCAACTGATCAAGGAGCGATTGAATTTTTAAAAAATGGAGGTGCTTGGCATCGCGGCCAGTATTAGACTTCAAAGCAAGCCTGCTGGGAGATAAGAAATGTTCAACGAGGCCTTTTAGACAATTTGTTCCACCTTAAAAATAATTGCACAGCTAAATCATCTAGCAACGCGAGAAACAGTAGTTTCCAGGTGTGAAACTTCATTTGATACAAATTTAGGCAGCCATTACCGTACTCGCAAGCCCTACATCTCCAGGATAAGAAGGAGGCAATGCTTTTAGGCAGCAGCTCCAAAGTACAACAGACACCAAAATTTCAAAACCGGGCGAAAATGCATGCGTGAAATTGATTGCAGAATGTTTCTTGCCATTCCTGATCGACTGCTTGGTCGTCCCGACCTATTGTTTAGTCGTCATCTAGCGTGGTATGTACCACAACTAATTTGCGCCTTTAGTTAAAAAATGCGACAAAACACAGAGTGAAGAAATGTTGTTAAGCAGTTTCACACTTTTGACAACCTTTTTTTGCAATAATTCCGTGAGTTCTTAAGTTTTGCCATACAAGTACTGCATAATAGTGAGGATTCAAATAAAACGTTCTACTATTCCTTCCAAATAGCAATCTGCGAGATATATGTGTTTTAAAATGACGGTGAACCGACGAAAAAAAAATGAAGAGGAACAAAAGACACTACAAGTGCTTCTTCTTCTTCTTCGTCATTGTTGTTTGCTGCGCTACCCTCATTTAAGGGTCAATCCCCTACTTTTGGGACGCGCCACGACCACCTTGGTCAACAACAAAATCAATTTCACTATTCATCGGTACGAACTCGTCTAAAGATTAATCTTACTGCTATTTTTGTCGGTATATTTATTGGTGGCTCCAGGTTAACTGTGTTCCAAAGACCGTGTAGAAGCTGTGTGAAGGTGCCATGTAGTAGCGCGGTGTTGACATAATCAGCCTGCCTAAGCCTCCTTAAAGCGTAACCCAAAATTGGCACAGGAACATTCCTTTCACAACGTCAAATTTTGAATGTGGCAGCTGCGCGGCGGAATCGAGCCACGAACTTCGCCTGTACATACACGAGAACGCCCGAGCCGTACGAGCTGCCTCGTGCTATAGCGAAACGATGGTTCGTAACAGGCTTTTAGAAACAACGGTGAATCAATGATACAACAATAGTTACTGCTGCGCCTGCTCTCAACGCAAACTCAACTGATTGAACTTTGCAATACAGACGTACACTAGCGTTTGGTAATAGTAAATTAAGCTGGGAAGGGAGCGCGTGGAACCATTATATTATAGCACGTTAAAGCAGGGAGGCTGTGCGAATCCTGGTAATTAACTTCGTCTTTCTTTTTTTTGCGTAGGAAGCCTAAATGTTCCTTAGACAAACAAGAAATGTGCCCAACCTGATCTTATGTAAGCAATGCAACTGTGTTACGACTTTCCCTTTTAGGTACGACACGTCAAACTTGCCTCCACGATTGTCGTCTGGTTTTCGCAGCCTGTGCGTTGGTGATGTCTGTCATTAACCATCCAACTAGTAATTTTTTTTACAGGGCATTCGAAGACGGCCTAAACATAGATAAGCGCTTCATCAAGAAGTCGGGCACTTTTCTGTTGCTCGATAATACCTGCTACGTTTACGGTGTAGTGTCATCTGTTCTGCATTCCGTGTGGCAGTATTACTTCAGCAACGCAACTTCACGCAGAGCAGTGTTCACTATGTATAAGACGGGTATTCTTTATCAGACTACACAGCTTTAAAAATGGCCGACGATTAATGGCAAAATTTTAGTCGCGCGCTCAATTACTCAAGGAGGCGGATATCACTTGCACGGTAACTCGAAATGCATATTTTACAACTTAACGAGATTATACTGATCCAGCTTATCACTAAATATTTCTGGGTGCATATTGCAACTAAGGAATTAGAGCCTGTGAGTGCGGAACGCTTATCCATTTGCAATATATTTTCAGGATGACAGCAGTTTCTAGACGTTCATTCCTATGGTGCGCGACCAAATACATTTGTTTTTCAGTTATTTTTGTGCTGGAATAAATATAACCACCGTTTTGCTAAAAAGTAAGTACAACAACAGTGCACTTTCCCCTCTAGTTTGACAGTGCATAAGGCGAAATCGGTGCCTTTCCTCAGAAGTGGCTTCAAGCGGATATGCACTGCAACTCGCCGCCTACAATGCGTGGATTCTAATATCGGCCGTAAGATCATCTTTTTAATTAATCGTAATAATCCTTTTAATTACTTGATTATGCGTTTGACGTATTGCGTAAATAATGCGTGCTTCTTTAAGCAATCTAGGTTGTGAAGAAATCGTGAAGGAACAACTGCGTTGAAAGCGAAAACTGTGGAGAAACGTGAGCGACGATTGTCAATGTAAGCGAACAGCTGAAAGATTTTACAAAGCTGATCGCGTTGTTGAATTGTAACTTGTATCGTTTGCGACCTTTAGGTAGCGTTTGCTGTTTCGTTGCGTCATTCCACATAGAAGAGATCAGGAGCGCTGCCTGAGCCATTTCCTGTAGCCCCGACAGCGGAAGACGGCCGTTGGAGAAGTGCAAGGCAATCGTTTCTGAGTACTTCGCCACGACATCTATAGGCTCGGGAACAGGGATTAGGGGATACCAGTCTCGCTACGCGTACGTGTCAGGCGTCGACACTCATTGCCTGTCTTCTACACATTTGGCATAAATCTGCATGTTGAACAAAAAAAATCACCATATGATTATTGTAGCGTTGCAGATGCCGTGTTACAAACTGTTAAGTTTTTGAAGGAGTATACGCTAATATCAAAGGCATCTTAATCAGATATGCTTACTGTTGGCGAAAAGCACGTCCCGCTACTTGGTTACAAAGAATAAAGCAATATACATCCTTAAAATAAAAAAAGTGTGAATCGGTGCCCTCCAAATATTTCTACACCTTTATGAGTGCATAAAAGGTGTTGGGTTGTCCCATGACTAACACCCTCACGTTTAAGGGGTTAGATCAAACTCTTGGTGGGAACCAATGATGGTACTTTGCTGACTTTTTCTTCCAAGTAATAATAATGACAGCTGTGACAAGATGCATAAAAAGTGTATTAAATGATGTTTCAAATATGTGGCTGTGAAATCCTCTTGTCGGTTATGTGCGCCAAAGGCTGTCAGAAAGGTTACATAGATTTCAACTGCGTCTTTTCTCATCACACGTCTAGTTAGAGCTCTGTTGTTATCCTGTATAAATTTTAAAGGTCCAAACGATAGAACTGTTGCCCGTGGGGCGAGCGAACACTCTTAAAGGTATAAAATTTTTTAGAGTGAACCCTTAAGGTGTAAAAAATTTGACAGTTCACAAAAGCACGCGTGCTTTCACTGGTGGAAAAAGTGGGACCACGAACCATCGATCGCCGACCTTCTGCCGCGGACCACCGGTCAGAAAAAACAGGCAAAACAGCTAAAGGAAGTTACTCGCTTTAAAATTTTTCGCATTAGAACGTTCCTAACAAGGATGATGATGATGATGATGTGTGGTGTTTTGTGGCGCAAGGGCCAGGTTTGGCCAAAGAGCGCCATGACAAATGGTGGTGTTAACGATGTAGTATGGAAGACGTGACTTGGCTGTAAAGTGGCCTAAAATAGTCGCTGTAAAGTGCGTAAAATCTACGTGCTATAAAATTATGGCGATGACAAATGACGAAGACTGTGAAGATTAAAATCCATCGTAAAAGAATGATGCATTGTTTAAAATATGCGAGACGTTAAATTGCTTACAGCACTACTGCCTCGCCAGAGCCCTTGAACCACAAGGGCCTAGAGGCATGTGCTATTTAAAATAATTATCGCAGCGGCAACCTCTGAAGAGAGGAAGCGCTACGAACGTGTGGGGCTAATAACATGCAACACAACATCTTTCAAAAAACCTAAGATGGCGTTGGTGTCAAAGAGTGGTTCTGGACCAAGTAACATAACAGGATGAAGGGGGATGTGGTGCCTGTATGCTAAGAGAAAATGTTTTTTTCTTTCGGGTTCGGCTTCCCGACACTCCAGTAGGACGTGGAGGACGGTCAGCCTCTCCCCGCATCTACCACAGGTTGGAGGCTCGTTTCCCGTGAGTAAGAAGTTATGTGTGCCAAAAGTGTGTCCTATTCTTAGACGGCAGAATAGGACATCTGTCCGGCGGGATTTTGTTACAGGAGGCCAGAAACCTAATTGTGGCTTTATTACATGCAGTTTATTATTTGTTTCCATGTCCCACGAGCGTTGCCAGTAGTTCCGCAGTTTTCTGCGCAAGTAGGGCCTCAGATCTGTGACAGGGACTGCTGCGGTAGGATTTACAGAATACGATGCAATTGACGTGGCCATCTCGTCCGCGAGAACGTTACCTTCGATTCCCCTATGGCCAGGGACCCAGCATATTATGATGTTCTGGTTAGATGAGTACGCTTTACACAATACCGAATACAGTTCATTGAATACGGGATTTTTATGTTTGTAGGGTGACATTAAGGCCTTCACGACGCTTAGAGAGTCTGTATAGATCGCTGCTTTTGAAAGATTTGATCTTCTTATGTGCTTCACGGCAGAGAGTAATGCGTAGGCCTCGGCCGTAAAGATGCTTGTTTTTGGATGTAGTACATCAGATTCCGAGAAGGATGGGCCGACGGCTGCATAGGATACCCCGGCATTTGACTTTGAAGCGTCTGTGTAGAAATCTGCGCAGGAGTGTTTGTACTGAAGTTCTAGGAAATGCATTCTTATTTCGGCCTCAGGAGCGTGCTTTGTAACTTTTATAAAGGATATGTCACATTGTATCACCTGCGACTCCCAAGGAGGTAAGAGCTTGATTGTGTGGATTAAGCGATGCTCGAGGAGTGGGACATGCATTTCATTGCTAAGGTCCTTCACACGCAGCGAGAAAGGCTGTCTTATAGAGGGGCGATTGCTGAAAAGTGTAGCGCACGTCATATCGGTAACGGTATCAAAACATGGATGTTCAGGATTTGAGCGTACTTTAAGGAAATATGTAAAGCAGTTGTATGATCTCTGTAGGTGGAGAGGCCATTCATTTGATTCGGCATATAAACTTTCAATCGGGCTTGTTCTGAAAGCGCCCGTGGCTAAACGGATGCCTAGATGGTGAACCGGGTCTAACATCTTTAGCGCGCTTGGGGCGGCATAGTTATATGCCACGGCACCATAATCTAATCGTGACCGGATGAGGCTCTTATACAGATTCATTAGGCACTTCCTGTCACTACCCCACGTAGTCTGGGATAGAAGTTTTATTAGGTTCATTGTTTTCAGACACCTTTCTTTGAGTTGTTTAATGTGTGGGACGAAAGTGAGTCTATTGTCAAGTATAACACCTAGAAATTTGTGCTCTTTGTTTACAGGTATCTGTTGTCCACACATTTGTAAGCAAGGATCCGGAACTAGGCCTCTCTTCCTTGTAAACAGCACACAAGAACTCTTTTGAGGATTGATTTTAAAACCATTTTTCTCTGCCCACCCTGACACCTTGTTCAATCCATGCTGTACCTGTCTCTCGCATACTGCCAGGTTACAGGATTTGAAGCCTATTTGAATGTCGTCCACATAGACGGAATACAAAATGGCTGGTGGTAAGGAAGCACGAAGCGTTGTCATTTTAACAATAAAAAGTGTGCAGCTGAGCACGCCCCCCTGGGGTACACCAGTTTCTTGTGTAAAAGGACGTGACAGCACATTGCCGACTTTCACCCGGAAGGTACGATTGGACAAGTAGCTTTTTATTATGTTTAACATATTACCATGAAAGCCCATTTCAGATAAGTCTCGCAAGATCCCGTATCGCCACGTTGTGTCATACGCCTTTTCCATATCGAGAAATATCGAGAGGAAGAACTGTATGTATAAATGCGTCCCGGATATTTCCTTCAATACGCACAAGATGGTCGGTTGTGGAGCGCCCTTCTCGGAAGCCACACTGATAGGGATCAAGCATTTTGTTCTGTTCAAGAAAATGAATCAGTCGCCGATTTATCATTTTTTCAAATACCTTGCACATGCAACTTGTGAGGGCTATCGGGCGGTAGCTTGCCACTGAGGAAGGGTCTTTCCCTTGTTTTAAAACAGGGACCACAATGGCTTCTTTCCATGCGGTCGGAAGGTACCCTGCGTCCCAGATAGTGTTGAAAAGTGTAAGTAGTGGCACTTGCGTGTCATTGTGCAAGTTTTTCAGCATTTCGTATATGATTCTATCAGATCCTGGTGCGGAGCTCTTGCGTGCGCTCAATGCAGCTCTCAATTCGGCAATACTGAAAGGACGTTTGTAAGGCTCATTCTCTCGACTTTTTCTTGTTAATGGCTTACGTTCTTCTGTTTGTTTGTATTTGAGAAAAGATTGTGTATAATTTGTTGGGCTTGACACGCTCTCAAAATATACCCCAAGTGAGTCTGCCTGGTCTTGCAGTGTATCGCCCTGTGTGTTTACCAGGGGGACTGAATACGTTTGCCGTCCTCTAATCCTATTAACTCTGTTCCAGGCTTTGGCCTCATCCCTAAACGATTTAATACTCGATAGATAGTTTTGCCAGCTTTCTCTTCTGGCCTGTCGGCGGGTTCTCCTACCTTGGGATTTTACTTTTTTAAAGTTGACAAGATTTTCTGCAGTGGGCGAAGCGCGTAGCAACCCCCACGCTTTGTTCTGATTCCTACGTGCGATTCTGCATTCATTGTTCCACCACGGGACACGCCGTTTGCATGCCGAGCCGCTTAATTCACGTATGCATTTAGATGCGGCATCTATTACGAAGGCTGTGAAGTACTCCACAGCAGCATTGATTTCTAAAGAAGATATGTCATCCCATGATATACTAGTTAAGTTTCGGAACCTCTCCCAGTCTGCTGTGTCAATCTTCCACCTGGGAGCCTGTGGCGGATATTCGTTTTCTTTAAGTGTTCTTAATAGTATGGGGAAGTGGTCGCTTCCGTAAGGATTGTTCATAACTTCCCATTCGAGTTCAGGCAGAATCGACGAGGAAACTATGCTCAGATCAATAGAAGAAAAGGTTCTGTTTGCTAGGGAGAAATACGTGGGTTCCTTCCTATTCAGCAAGCACGCACCTGAAGAAAAAAGGAACTGTTCAACAAGACGACCTCGCGCATCTATGCGAGAGTCGCCCCACAGGGAGCTGTGCGCATTGAAATCGCCAAGAACAACGTAAGGTTCTGGCAATTGATCAATAAAGGATTGGAATTCATGCTTCGTTAATTTGTAATGGGGGGGTATGTAAAGAGAGCTAATGGTGATGAGCTTGTTTAGGAGTACAGCTTGAACCACCACTGCTTCGAGAGGCGTTTGTAGCTGTAAAAGTTCACATGCAATGCTCTTTTGGATAGAAATGGCAACACCGCCCGATGATGCGACAGCATCATCGCGATCTTTGCGAAATGTAACATACTGTCGAAGAAAGTTTGTGTATTTTGATTTCAAGTGTGTTTCCTGTAAACACAGCACTTTTGGATTGTGTTTATGGATGAGTTCTTGAACATCATCAAGATTCCTAAGTAGACCTCTGACATTCCATTGAATGATTTGTGTATCCATATTTTAAATTTAATTAGTGGTGTGTTTACGGAAAGGCAAGGGACGTCTTAGATTACAGAACCCTTTCGAGGCCCTGTAATAGGGGTTTTGCTCTTTCTGAAGCGTTCGAGCGAACCTCGGCGCTCCTTAGGCGTTTGGTGCGCCTTGAGGACAAGTGTAGTGTCCATTGCCTCCTGTGAGACGCCGGACAAGCGCTCTTGCGAGCGAGATGTTTCCTGTGAGAGTCCTACCCCGGAAGGCAAAACCCCTGCGCCCCCCAGCCCGGAGGTCGATGGGGCTCCCTGAGGGATTTGGCTGCGCCGGCCGTTGCCAGCGCTTGAAGGGGCCTCGGAGGTTGGGGCAGCCTCGGCTGCGGCCATCTTCGGGTTCGATGGCCCCGTCTGCTGGGTTGGCGGAGCAGCGCTAGCTACAACCGCCGCGGGGGCAGATGGCGTAACTGCCGACTCACTGTTTGTGGGTCGGACAGCCGCCGGAGGCCGTTGTGACGCTGCCCCCTGACGCGCCACTTCGGCAAAGCTTTTCTTTGGCAGGTATGGAACCCGCCTTCGTGTCTCTTTGAACGATATGTTCTCTTTTACTTTGATCGTTACTATTTCTTTTTCCTTCTTCCAGGAGGGGCACGACCGCGAGTACGCGGCGTGCTCCCCATCACAGTTTACACAGTGGAGAGCGTTCTCACAAGTTTCAGTGGTGTGTTCTTGGGCACTGCATTTAGCACAAGTTTGGCGGCCGCGGCAGCTCTGCAAGCTGTGGCCGAAGCGCTGGCATTTGAAACAACGGAGTGGGTTTGGCACGTACGGCCTGACACGGAGCTTAATATACCCGGCCTCGATTGACTCGGGCAAGACACTTGAACCAAAGGTGATTATTAAGTGCTTCGTCTGAATCTCTTTACCTTCTCGCCTCATCTTAATTCCTCTGACATTGATCACATTTTGTTCGCTGACGCCCTCCAGGAGTTCCGCTTCGGTTAGCTCAAGCAAATCGTCATCCGACACAACACCGCGGGTGGTGTTCATTGTACGGTGCGGGGTTACTATTATGTTGGTCTCCCCAAATGACACTAGCTTCGGTAGTTTGTCATATTGCTTCTGGTCGCGGAGCTCCACGAGGAGGTCGCCGCTTGCCATCCTCGACGCCTTGTAACCTGGACCAAAAACATCAGTCAAGGTCTTTGACACAAGGAACGGGGAAATGGTTCGCACTGGTTTGTCTGTCTTTTCAGAGTGAATAACATGAAAGCGGGGGAAGTTTTGAATTTGGCGTCCGAAAAACTGGAATAAATCTTCGGTGCGCCCTCGTTTCTGAGGGCGATCAGGAAGTTTGGGGAAAGAGGTTTCCATGGAAAAAATGTATACATTCGGCAACAGCGCCGACCGCCCACCACGGAGCCCAACGAGAGGACGCGGCAGAGCTTGCATGAAAGTCTGCTCGACGCCAGTCGTACGCCGTCACTATAACCGAATATGGTGTACCCAAGGTTGGATAGCCACACAGGGTTAACCCTTGCCGCCAGGAGAAAGGAAGTAAAAAGAAGAGAGAAGGAGACAGGAAAGGTCAAAAAGTGAGAGATAAAGACGAAGATTCGAGGAGGTAGAGACAGGAAAAGGCGACTGCCGATGTCCTCCAGGTGGGTCAGCCTGGAGGTGCCGTCTATGTGAAGCCGAGGCCGAAGAGGTGTGTTGCCTCCGCCGGGGGGCCTTAAAGGTCCAGACCCCCAGCATCGGCTCAACCCCCAGGATCCCCTTTTCCCCAGACACGGCTAAGCCGCGCACGGCTACACGCGGGAGGGTCCAACCCTCGTGTGCTCGGGTACGTGGTGTCGCAACACACCAAACGCCTGCTTACGCAGACGCCCCTGCAGGGGTTCCTAACAAGGAGCCCTCCAACTTCTAGTGATAACCAAAATTTGCAGCAGGACCAAGGGGCTCTTTGAAAGCTTCCATTTGAAATGAGTGAAGCGTTGTAGAGAGAGAAGGAAATAAACTTATTTTTTGAAACGGTAATCCGAGTTGGGATCCGGATTCCTTATTCCACGAACTGGGCTGCCTCCTTGGCACGGGCGACGAGAATGCGTTGGTCGTCAAGGTCATGTGAGGAAAGCCTGGCCTCCCACGTTTCAGTGGTGGTATAGATGTGCGTTCAGCTGGGGGGCTCTTCTTCAGCCTCTACGGGGCGTCCTTGTTTGGAGTCGTATTTTGGATCTTGTGAAGTGTGGATGACGTGGCGTGTTAGGTGTGTATTGTCTCGCAGTGGGTGATCCTGAAGTACATTTTGTGGGCTATCTGTGACGTCGCAGTGACCATATCTGTACAAGTATCGCGTGGGATAGAGTCTCTGCATGATTATACTGTGTACGTAGGTGTTTGTAGGCGGCGGAGGGTGACTCTTTCCTCTTTGCGGGTGTTCTTGTGCGGGGAAGGGTGCGTTCTTCTGCTCGGTTGGTGGTGTACCAGCAGCTACGAGTAGTTGCTTTCGAGAAGCGTAATAATAAATTGCATGAGACAAATGAGAATGCGGAATAGGCGTCGTTTTCCAGCGGTTATAATTACGTTTTAATTATCCTTCATTTTGCTTCATTCCGAACTTCGAAATAAAGTTCGATGCTCCTCCCGCTGTGCAGTCAGAAAGATTCTTACACTGTAAGAAACATCCCAGTGCAGATGAGCAGCATGTAAAAGAGCGCTATATCGGAGCGCATACTGCAACTGGGCCTGACTGCTGTTTTTCTTCTTACAGTGTTTTTACTTTAGACGCTCTTAAACGTTTACAAAGTTCTAAACAATAATATTGCTAAAGATCTGAAAGAGATGTGATTTCACTGGCACCCTCTTTGCGGGAAGCGCAGCGGCACCACTGCGATTCCATTCGAGACTCGACACGTGGTGTTAAAGCATTTACAGGTGTGAACTTTTAGCGCAACCGCATGTAGCTAGAGCATCGTCCGAATACTTCAAGCGCAACGCCAAACCTTGCTATTTCAGCCAGTGCTTAAACCTTTTTCTAGCGGCGGGTGGCTTTGGATACGTTATTCGGCTTGCCGTGATCACATAGTACAAGAAAATAAGTTTTGCCTGCCAGCGGTTTGGACACCGTGTGGGCCACACGCATGCATTTCGCCCGAACAGTAGATGCGCCTGCCCTACGGCGTACCTTGCGATGTGGCGCTCGAGTTTCTGGTGAAAACGCGATGATGTCGTCGCCTTCAGGGAGTAAACGGTTTCGGTTCCTCTTGTCGTGCAGCGAACCGATCACGTGGAGTAAATATCGCACAGCCTGTACGGTGTCAGTCACGGCCAGTCAACTCGTCTGCGATCTCCGAGACCTTGGGCTCTTCGTTTTGCCGAAAGTAGTCGTACGCGCACGATCAAAGCATGCACCAGCGACTGCTTTTGTTAACTCGTGCTGGTCACTCCCGGGAATGATGTAACAAGCCCACCCGTCCACTTCGCGTTGCGTTTTGCCTGGAAGGCGGCACATGCACTCAGGTCACGCAGCTTGGCAGCGGTTTTGTCAAGCTTCGTTCTCGTTTGGGCAGCGGTGTTGGTTCCAGGCCAATAATCAAGTTTCTGAAACAATCGAGTTTTGATTTTGTCATTGGGGTTACCAGCACACTTGTCAAATAAAAACATGGAGGGGTGTACAAAACCCGCGGCAGCACTTTGGTAAAAAACGAAGTTCAAAAGCCAGCAGCTGACATCAGCGTTAAGTATTGGAAAAAAAATGGTTAGACCATTTTAAAAAACTACAATAACCTTATTATTCCCAACGGTGCTCGAAAGCGTGAACTTTGAGATTTGTTTCCGTCAAAGGGGTACTCCGAGAGAGGCCGCTGGGTAGTGCGACCGAAGCAACACACATAGCTCTCTTGACCGTAAACTCCGCGAGTTTACAAATAACTTGACTTGGCTTTGTGGATTTGCGCAGAATAGCAACGTGTTAATGTGAAAAACATTCCCATAGCTGGGAAATGTTTATGCTTCTAGGGACTAATATGACTTGTAGCGCATAGGCACGCAAACAGGTGCAGTGCGATTCTGGGGGAGGAGGGGGAGTTTGCTTGTAATTCTTAGGTTGTCACCGACTAGGTGAAAGGACGCTTAAATAAAACGTGTAGTTAAATGTTACTTGAACCAAGCGTGCTGACTAAACAATGTGTTGTTAAGCGAATCAGAGTAGGGCAGAATATTTTGCAGAAGCCGTCGCCACTGATCACGATTGTCAATGTAAACGAATAGCCGAATGCTTCTTGAATGATAATCGTTTGGTTAAAGGAAGGGTGCGCTTGAGGGCATATATTTATTGCAGCGAGGAATATGTGGAACGCATCTGTTGCTTCATTTCGTTGTTCTGCAATTAACAGTGCCACTCATCTGAACATCTGTAGCGGTAGCATACGTGGTTTAACATATAAGCCGATTGCACATATTGCGCAACGCGTCCAGCGGCAAGCTGCGAAGGCGAAGGCGTCTGCCACACTCCTCCTCCGCCGGAGCCCTCTCCTGCAGCTGCCACAATGAGAAAGGGCGGCTTGAGAAGTGGGTCGTCCTGTCTGATCGATGGAGTACGGAACCTTAACCTTTGGACGCCGCAAATATCACGCGCGGCATAGTGAGCATCTCAAAAAAGCTACATGGCGTTCGGCGACAAACGCGCCCGGCAAATCGGTTGCGTGAGAGCATGCGCCCTTTGCCATCGGTACCTTCGTAGCAGCGACGAAAAACGTGTAACCAACAAGCGCAAGAAATGACCAACCGTTCCCCTACAGGAAAACAGGGGTAAACGAAGGTTATCCTGCGTGCTTCTTACCTTCGTCACGGTTAAGCAACCCACAGGTAACGGTGCCAGATTACTTCGGTCTCCCACTTCCTCAACTCAGGATCTTCTTTTCACTGCTGTCGGATTGCCTGGGCTCGGGCGGCTCTAACGGCTGGGTCGGCACGACGACGGCAAGCCCTTTTACGGGGGAGTTCTCGCCGCCTGTTCTGCCTGTTCCTCGGCGGAGTGCATAACGCGTGACCATCCCATCCGTTTTCCAAGACTGAAGAGAACTAAAACGAAGCCGGCGCAGCGCGCGCGATGCCCTTTCCTGCCCTTTCCCTTCCCGGCGGAAGCGAAACGGCTCTGACTGGTTGCGCGCCTGGTGTGAGCAGGCGCCTATGCAGCTGGAATCTTTGTTAAGGACTCACGTTCCAGCGCCGGCGCAGTCATCAACTCATCAAACGGCCCTTTCCCGCCGCTGCTCTGCTCTGGGAGAGACATTTTCTTTTTTTGCTTGAGCACGACAAGGCCACCAAAACTTGTAAGCCAATACAATCTTGGGTTGAAAACAGGCAAAACAAGCAATGAAAGCTACTAGATTTCAAACACGTGGTATATGCATATGTATACGCCCCCATCGTAATTCTCCCGAACGCGCCTTAATTAAACGAGTTTTTGTATCTTTTACGAACATCGATGAAGAGTTTTGGTAGATGCCTTGAAACTGTTGGCTTATTGAGTGTTCCATCGAAATCCACTACATACTCGTAAATCATTAGAGAAGCCTCCTTTATCCTTATCCTATTTCACATACCACTGGAAAAAGTCTGCTGCAGCGTGAATAACACTCGACGCGGAGGGCTATGGAAACGGGACCGTGTGCCTTTTTTACAGTAATAAACAGTTTATCGAAGAAACAGGGGAGCAACAGAGTGTGCTACACTCATAAAAGGAACTGGTACATTAGGACTGAACGCATCCGCCCTCCAAAAAAGGTACTTAGGCTGGGGTGCGCGGGCACTTGATCAACGTGCATGGAACACAAATGAAGACACCCCACCCCATTCGGCAGTGGCAACAACCTTGGGGAATTTGCCAGCTAGTTTACAAGTAACACATCAAATTGATTTGATTGGGTTGATTGTAGCTACCAATCGTTACGTTCCAATTCATCGTTGCTCCTTCTAACAGTTCTTTATTCTGAGGTCAGAGTAACCTGACTTTTTTATTACTCTAATCTCGACTTCCCAGTGGTAAAGATATTTTTGTTTTTGAGACACTGCGTAGAACGAGTGATGCCGTTGAAGGGATCGAACTGCTATTTGCAGCAATAATTGCCTGTGATGAATACTATCTGCTCTTAAGAAGGCGAATGAAAATAATTATATTGTTCTCTAAACTAAGAGAGAAAAACCAATTGCCAATGACCATCGCAATTAGCTTTCCTATTGCTCTTGCCAGAACTTCGTTGCAACACTGGTTCGTTGTTGACCAAAAAAAGTAATTTCCACCCCTTTTACCTTGCCATATGGCTAAGTTAAACTTATTGAACGCTAGATTCTTGAAAGAACGAAACTTATCGCTAATATCCTGCTTCGTGCCAAACCGATTAACGAATGCCTGCCCCCAGTTTGAATTCCGAGAGCAAGAACAAGACCAGCGAGCTTCTCGAATTCTGATCGAGGCGATCGATTCCCTCGATTCTTCTCACTTACTTGCAGAACGAGGTTCTCGACTCGCCTAGTACCTTGGATGTATAATTGTAAAATACATTCACGTGCTAGTAACGCTCATATGCGGGAATATGCCGAATTGCTGAATATGCTGTATTGGTCGTTTGCCCCCTCGTACGATTCCGTGCTACCTGACGTCTGCAGTTTAACGGATGTTGCCCGTTTGCTGCTATGGCCACGTGTGGCGCTCTCTACCACTCCATGGGCTGAGTTATTCAGGCCAGAACAAGGATGCAGGCGCAACCGTAGTTCACCAAAGACTACTGTACAGCGAGGGCGTACCTGCAATTGCCAAGATTTCTTATTGTTCTACTTTTGCTTCTATTTACCTTTAATAAGAATGGTATTTAGAAGGACCATTCATTCATTCCTTCTTTTCATTCAACAGAACGTTAATATTCGTAATGTTAGAGAGCATCATGCAGCACTGACGTTCTTGTCTAGCATACGGCTTTAAAAGAGAGCGGCATAAACGAAAAGGATAGGTTCACAAGTCCGATGCTTCGTTAGTTAGCCGACATAGGAGGCAATAGAAAGCGAAATAGGTAAAGGAGAAGCTTAACAGACTAAAGACTTAATTCACGCACACATGATGAAACTCGTCGCGACAACACAGATGCGCGCCATTAGTTTTAACGCTGTTGTCAACATAAACATCTCTCGTGCCCAACTTCAAAAGGTCTGGAGTGTGAGCGTCATGGGAACCACAGCACACAGCCAAGCGACATATATGATGAAGGCACGGAATAGCCCGCATAATTTCGACAAAGGCTGTACGTCCTCAAAACTGCGCTACTATCTCAAGGTATTGAACAAGAACGATGTGTCGAGAAAATGGAAGGGAAATGAAACTCATTTTCCCGGTGTCTAATAAATCCGTTCAAATAACTATTCAAGAGCTAGTTCTTTTTCACACATGCACGAGTGTTCTACAATATTTGCCGATCTTCACGTTTCGAAAACAGCTTTTCTTTTGCAGTTCACAGACCCCCAGCTCATCAGCTAATTTCAAGGTTTAAATTACTAAGATTTTCTAATAGTACATGCATTAGTACGAGCAGAAAACATTTGTTCCACTGCAACCTGTCACGTGGTTGGCAGCACCATGTACAGTAAAAGTACTGGGGGTCAGCAAGCGTACCGTAGAAACCTTTTGACGGCACATTTCATTTTTAACGGTGCCATCAGGATGCAGGAAGAATATCCCCCGTAACCCACTGTGCATTTTTGTGATGGAAAATAGCGCAATTCAGTTACCTTATTTTTTAAGGTTATATAATTACATGAACGTAATGCAGAGCAGGTAGAAAGTGGTACCAGAAACCTTAGCTTGAGCGCCTTCGGGTCAAACAGAATTAGTTCTAATCTAGACGACAGTGCTTGTTGGATCGTATTTCACCTATAGACACATCTACGAAAAAGCAATATAAATAGCATAGTTACGTCGAACGCGACCACGTGGAACTACACAAAGTCAGCAAATCGACACGCCCCTTAGCGCTAGAGGAACACCAAGATGTGTTCGGCCGTTTGCCATGAGGTTGGTCGTGTCTAGCCTGCTGGTGATTGACCGCCACCGGCAAGAGTTCGGTTCAGACAATGCGCGTAGTTACGTAACGTTCATGAGGTACGCCGCTAGTCATCTCACTAGGCATTTTTTCTTCGGCGTCGTGGCAACGAGATTAGACAGACCACTCCAGTGAACAGATACGCTCACGAGCCGCACAAAAAGAGAACCATATACAACATTAGCGGCAGTATACGAGGAATAAAACAAGAGACGAAAGGGGTTACGGAGCCACCGCAGGGTATGGGTCAATGGATGAGGTGAGTGCGAGACGTGATTGCTGCGGCTGTCCAGGCAAGCCTGCAGGGAAAAGAGAGATCGATCCGTTCTGAGGCCATCTGCCTCCTTTGCGTTTGATTCTCGTAGCTCCGTTTTATTCCTCTTTCTTTCCTGCACTGAGTAGAACGTCTATGCGTGCAATAAAGATCCTGACTTTCTTTTTCCCCGATAGACAGCACATAGCACCGGTACGGTCGAAGGTTCCTTTTGCAGCCGGGCGGTGAGACCCTCGTTCGCGGGTCTTCTTTCGTAATTTTTAGTGAGCTGTAGTTACAGCGGCCTACTTAGATGTGAAACATTCACTACCAGTCCATACCCGGCTCACGCGATTATGTGTACTATATACAAGAAGTAGATAGGGCAGGAAGGAGTAAAGTAGGGCTGTAATGGAGAATCTACATTGCGGTTTTATACCCCACACAGGGTAACGGGGAAGCGGTAAGTGGCAATACGCGACGAAAGTAAAAACAAAAAAGAGATGTTAGACAGAAACGCAACCAAAGCCGGTTACGATCGCCGCACACAATTTCCGAGCTATATCACGCTCACCACAATGGACGCCAATTGAAGGTAAACCGGTTTGTGCAGCTCTACTCTGTTGTGTTGCCCTCAAAGGTCGGACAAGAATACACCAATGACCTGCCTGGCAAAGACTCCGCAGAAACAAGGACACCAGCGCATATGCAAGGCTGATCCTCCCACATTCACAGCCAACTGTTCCTTAAAAACAAATAAATTTGACGAATGAAGATTACTGCGGTTAAATTTGATCTGGGTTTACATACCAGTGTTGAAAAAGGGGGGGGGGGACATTGTAGGCTTACAAATTCTTCTCTGGCTTACAGTTCATGTTTTTCAGTCGCATGACGCTGTATCCTGGAAGACTAGGAGACAACTTTATGTCGCTCAAAGCCAGAAAAGGCTGTGTGTAAATTATGGCTGAATATTGAAATACCCTTAAATATTTCACTCGATCAGCATGCTCCAGGGCAAAAATAAGGCCGGAAAAATCCAAGGCAAGCATCCAGGAGTAGCATCGACAAATATGCCGTGTAATGTTACATTTCTGATTTTATTGTCGTTGTTGTACTTCATATGATTTTAGCGTATGATAAGTTATCTGATGCTGCTCACCCTATAGCAAAATTTTTCAGATACACGCGCTAAGAGAAGATTCCTTACCTATAGTAATTAATATGAGACCTCTTACTGCACTGCTGTGTTCCTTGCAACGTATATTTGACAACTTAGTGAATAACAGGTGAATTCAGTTGATAACAGGTCTATGTGCACTGTAATTGCTGAAGTAGCTGGCGGTAATTATTCTAGTTTTTGTACAACTGCACCTTAGTATCATCATCGAAGTAAGCTTACGATCAGGTGCGTATCATTGCCACGGCGATGGTAATACGTATGAAAATGTATTGCGTGCTATTTTTTTTGTCTGTTTAATTACAGCGAAAGAGCCGAAACGACTACTCCAATAATCATAGCGCATGTGAAGAGGTGCTGCTACTTTAGAGCAACTGTAACAGAGCATATATTACGTAGACGCCATGTTGCTGTTTTTCTTCTTTTGTTGTCCAAGTCCTATCTTCACGCCGTTAGCTTAATCAAATATATATTTTGTTTACGACAGCCGCTCGCACTTGGCAGGGCAACGTGAAACTGTACGTTCTATACTGTATTCATTGCCATACTGCAATAATAAGGTGGGCTGTCATTGCCGATTCATGCATCTAGAATTGCAGCTCAGTGTATACTTACAGTCACTCTAGCTTCTGGTTCAAAGGGTACTTCTTGCTTCATTCTCTATTTATCCTGGGACTAGATGTCGGAAAATCAAATGTTCAGTAACTGATTTCCGCTGAGCGACTTTTCGTGACAATCGCATTACAAAGTGAGCCGAGTGATTTCGCTCCTAGTTCCTACAACGGCCACGAGGGTAGGCTACAGGCCCCCGGCTTCCATCAAACTAGATGGGCGCCTAACTTGCGCAGGATATCAGACATCTTGCGCGGACGCTTGAGCTGGAAGGAGATTCACATCGGACACAGCACCGGGCCTTGCAGCATAACGAAGTCGAGGAACCGGGCGTGGCTGAATCAACAAAAGAAAGAAAGACAGAGCGCACGGAAGCCCTGCTCAAGCGAAACGGAGCAAAGAAGGCTAAATCAGTCGTTGCTGCATATTTCAGTGGATATCCGCGCAGTAAGTCGGCACAGAGTCGGTCTTGCTGAGATGATGCACTCGCTAGGCCCCGGAGCATATGGGCGTCGGGTCTGCCCCATGACAGGAAAAGCAGGGGTGTGTGGAGCATCTCCCCGCCGTGTACTGCGCACAAATGGAATGGAAGTGCGGCGAAGGCCACATTTGCAGATGTGGAGGGAGGTCCGAGGTACCGTATGACTCTTTCGTGGATACCACGAAATACAAGGGAGAATTGCGCATTTATATATTTTTGTATTGTATATGCTAGTCTTTCTGCATGCATCATCCGAACTTTTGCGACATATTACCGAGAGAAATTCACCTGAGGATAATATTCGTATAGTCAGAATAATCGGGGGTTCCCAAGGGCTCGGCTTTTCGGTTTCAAAAAATATGCCAATGATGTCTTGGGAATTGTCGTTCACCTAAAGCACTGCCGTCGTTGGCATGAAAATAAAATAATGAAAACAGATAAAATAGAGCAGCAGTTTCCGAAAAAAAAAGCTTGCATGCCAAGGAAAAAGAGTGACAACCATTCCACTCTGTGAAGACGGAATGGCAGCGAAAGCTGACGACATTCAAAGCTCTCAAACGAAAAGCAAAGTGCTTTCGGTGCCATTCCATCTTTACGGAGTGGAATGGTAGTAATTTTTTTGCGTTGCGACTCTGGCGTCCTTGCTCTTTCGGAGGTTCCCGGGCTCGCGATTGTCGTTTTCTTTCAGCATCGCGGGAACGTTCTTCGTCGAAAGTCGTTTAGCACCGGCGCCGTTTACACTCTCCTTGCTTTTCCCTCCGCCAATCCTCGTACGCATCTTCTTCTCTCTGTGTACGAACTATACGTGTCCGCCCAATCGATAACGCAGGTATTTTTTGCGCCGATACCTCTCCTGCAGTAGGCGCAGCGGTGGCCTAGAGGTCAACAGGTCCGTTAGGCAAGGATGCCCCATGTCACCATTTCTTTTTGCTCTGTACTTGGAACCCCTGCGCCGAACAGTTCTGAACGACAGCGGCATAACAGGCTTCAGTTTCGCAGATATTCCTCTGAAATTCCTCGCCTATGCCGACAACCTTACGCTTGTGGGTGCCTCTAGAGAGGAAATCCGCCAAGGAGTGCAGCATGTCATGGACTTCTGTAAAGTTTCTGGTGCTAAAGTGAATCGAGAAAAGTGCGCGGGTGCATGGCAAGGTGCATAGGACTTAAAACCAACCACTTTCCTAGAGGTGAAGTGGACGTCTGAAATCAGCAGCTACCTCGGTGTCTGTTCCGATATTGCCAACCTACAGAATGGAGAAAATCCAATTCGAAGTGCTACTCTCGCGGCAAAAGTGCGACAGTGGCACGGGAGAATGGTCCCGCTTATGAACAGAGCCTTTGAATGTGACACTGTGTGCTTTCCAGCTATATGGTACTCAGCGCAGGTGATACCCTGTTTGCCGGCTCAGGTGAATCGAGTACACAGATTTTGCGGAACGTATATTTGGGTGTCACGGTTTGAGCGCATGAGGCGCAGTAATTTATTTTTAACTAAGGCAGAAGGAGGCCTAGGGCTGGTAAACGTAGAGGTAAAACTCAAAGTTCACAGGTACTTTTTTTTTTCAAAAACCAGGCCCATCATATTACACGTCATTCTTTCAAACAATTAGGAGGGGGTACTTAGGCGAGTGGATCGATGGTGCCCAGGGAGTCCCACGAGCCCGCTCCCTAAGATCCTACAGGGAGGTGGAGTAGGCAGCTCGCTTCTTCGAGCAGCGTCTTTCTCAAGAGTACCCAAAAAATGTAATACGGAAGGGCCTCTACTGGAGCACTATAGATATGCTTTTCCCACCACCACTATATTGGTCTCGAGCTGGAAGCCAGCTGGAGTCTGACGTTTTCAAGCGTCTACATAAATATCCTGTAAAAAACAGCGATTAAGGATTTCTTTGTTAGGTTACACGTCGAAGTTTTACCTGCAAAAACATGGCTACGTAACAAGGGTTTTTACGTGCCTTGGTCAACGGCCTGCCCCCTCTGCCCCTATCCGGAATCGTTGCAGCACGTATTTTTGTTTTGCACAAACGCAGTACACTTCTGGCGCAACACACGAATTATGTTTGACGTGCAGATATACCCAAATTAGCATAACATAAGATTTCGGACACTGGAAGATGACAAAGACAACAGTGTTGAAACCCTGTTATTGCTAGGTTTGTATGCAATTTGGAGATCACGAACTCACTACGTCCTAGCTCATGAAAACGCGAAAGCTGCGTGGACGCACTTTTGTGGTGCTTGTCTACGAACTTGTATATGCAAATATACAAGTTCACTGCTCGGCGGCGAAGATGAGTTCAGCAAGAGATGGCAGGTGTGGCAGAAGCGCCTGCAGCAAAGACGACTACTTATATAGATGTGTGATTCCCTGGGTATCTGTATGTGTGTGTGTGTGTGTTAGAAAAGCTGTAAAAGAACTCTTCAGCTCATGGTACATGCAATGTTTAAAAAACAGAAAGGAAAAAGAAGGAAGTCGCAGAATAAAAAAGATATCCACGAAAAAAAATAAACAAATGAAGGCTCAAAAAAGAGAAGCAGCGGTGGCGTTGAGGTAGGGCAGCTGCCTCGCGTGCAAGACGACCGTGGTTCAAATCCCGGTGCCACGCAAATTCCCACCGGATTAAAAAAAATATGCGTGTTCATAAAATTGCATAAACAGGCTTGGAGTGCGGCCTAGATCCCGGTGACCAGAATCGGTAATGCACTCCCTCACCAGAGCAGGATTGGCCACCCTGGTGCAGTACTCGGTCACAACCTCCTATATGAATACAACAATCAAACCCCGGCCCTCAGTCCCCAGCAGCTGCGAAGCAACTGACCACGGCGGCGCTCAGACCTGCGACGCAGCAGACGGTGTTAAGAGGAAGCTTTAGCTCGGGCCCAACTCCGACGCGGCCTATTCAAATACCTGTAAAACGCAAAAACGTTTTTATGAGATAACCCCCAGGACCGATTTTGATGAAATTTGTTGCATTTGAAAGAGAAAGTTAAATTCTAGTGACTGTTGGAAGCGGAATTTCGATTTAGGGCTTGAATTTTCCTAAAACGATTTTCAAATAGAAGCACGAAGTTTACAAATTGATAGCTATGCATCAAGAACTGATATCGCGGTTCTGTAAGCGGCATCCATTAGATCATTCAAAGCGGACAAATTCAATATGTCATTTTACATTTTACATGAATTTGTTACGTTGGTTACAACGGTTTTACGAAAGTTGTATTTCCCTATGATTAAATTTTTTTATATTCATGTGTAACATATCAATTTTGTCCGCTATGGATGTACTTTTAGATGCAATTCACAGAATTGTATTATAATATTTAGTGGTTGAGTTACAGAGTTGTAAACTTGATAGTTTCGTTTTTTGAAAATTTTTGATTTTTGCCAATTTTTAATAAAAGATTGACGACCTAACTCAAAAATTCGAAACCAACAATCACTAGATTTTAAGTTTTTCTTTTAAATGCAACAAACCTCGTCAAATTTGGTGCAGTGGTTGCTGAGAAAAACGAATTCTCCTTTTACATGTATTTAGATAGGAGCACTCGAGCTAAAGCTTCCTCTTAAGAATCCCTGGTTCCGGACAGGCAGCCATTGCAATCTGAACCTGGCAATGTTTAACGCTAGAACGTTATCCAGTGAGGCGAGTCTAGCAGTGCTATTAGAGGGAAGTAAATGCGACATGATAGGGCTCAGTGAGGTTAGGAGGACAAAAGAAGCATATACAGTGCTAAAAACCGGGCACCTCCTGTGCTACCGCGGCTTAGCGGAGCGACGAGAACTAGGAGTCGGATTCCTGATTATTAAGGATATAGCTGGTAACATAGAGGAACTCTATAGTATTACCGAAAGGGTGGCAGGCCTTGTTGCCAAACTTAATAAGAGGTACAAATTGAAGGTCGTACAGGTCGGCGCCCCTACATCCAGTCATGATGACCAGGAAGTCGAAAGCTTCTATGAAGACGGGAAATCGGCGATGGGTAAAGTCAAAACAAAATACCATATACTGATGGGCGACTTCAATGCCATGTTAGGCAAGAAGCAGGCTGGATACAAGTCAGTGGGGGAATATGGCATAGGCTCTAGGAATAGCAGGGGAGAGTTATTAGTAGAGTTTGCAGAACAGAATAATATGCGGATAATGAATACCTTCTTCTGCAAGCGGGATAGCCGAAAGTGGACTTGGAGGAATCCGAATGGCGAGACTACAAATGAAATAGACTTTATACTCTGCGCTAACCCTGGCATCATACAAGATGTGGACGTGCTCGGCAAAGTGGACTGCAGTTACCATAGGATGGTAAGAACTCGAATTAGCTTCGACTTGAGGAGGAACGGAAGAAACTGGTACATAAAAAGCCTATAAATGAATTAGCGGTAAGAGGGAAAATACAGGAATTCCGGATGAAGCTACAGAACAGGTATTCGGCTTTAGCTCTGGAAGAGCACCTTAGTGTAGAGGATATGAACGGCAATCTTATGGGCATCATTAAGGAATGTGCCATAAGAGTCGGTGGTAAATCCGTTAGACAGGATGCCAGTAAGCTATCGCAGGAGACGAAAGATCTGAACAAGAAGCGCCAATGCATGAAAGCCTCTAACCCTACAGCAGGAATAGAACTGGCAGAACTTTCCAAGTTAATCAACAAGCGTAAGACAGCTGACATAAGGAAGTATAATATTGATAGAATTGAACATGCTCTGAGGAACGGAGGAAGCCCGAAAGCAGTAAAGAAGAAACTCGGAATTAATAGGCAAGAATCAGATGTATGCGTTAAGAGACAAAGCCGGCAATATCATTACTAATATGGATGAGATAGTTTAAGTGGCTGAGGAGTTCTATAGAGATTTGTACAGCACCAGTGGCACCCACGACAATAATGGAAGAGAGAATAGTCTAGAGGAATTTGAAATCCCACAAGTAACGCCGGAAGAAGTAAAGAAAGCCTTGGGAGCTATGCAAAGGGGGAAGGCAACTGGGGAAGATCAGGTAACAGCAGATTTGTTGAAGGATGGTGGGCAGATTGTTCTAGAAAAACTGGCCGCCCTCTATACGCAATGCCTCATGACTTCGAGCGTACCAGAATCTTGGAAGAACGCTAACATAATCCTAATCCATAAGAAAGGGGACGCCAAAGACTTGAAAAATTTTAGACCGATCAGCTTACTGTCCGTTGCTTACAAAGTATTCACTAAGGTAATCGCAAATGGTATCAGGAATACCTTAGACTTCTGTCAACCAAAGGACCAGGCAGGATTCCGTAAAGGCTACTCAGCAATAGAGCATATTCCCACTATCAATCAGGTGACAGAGAAATGTGCAGAATATAACCAACCATTATATATAGCTTTCATTGATTACGAGAAAGCGTTTTATTCAGTCGAAACCTCATCAGTCATGGAAGCATTACGGAATCAGGGTGTAGACGAGCCGTATATAAAAATACTGAAATATATCTATAGCGGCTCCACAGCCACCGTAGTCCTCCATAAAGAAAGCAACAAAATCCCAATAAAGAAAGGCGTGAGGCAGGGAGATACGATCTCTCCAATGCTATTCACAGCGTGTTTACAGGAGGTATTGAGAGGCCTGGATTGGGAAAAAATCGGGGATAAAGGTTAATGGAGCATACCTTAGTAACTTGCGATTCGCTTATGATATTGCCTTGCTTAGTAATTCAGGGTACCAATTGCAATGCATGCTCACTGACCTAGAGAGGCAAAGCAGAAGGGTTGGGCTAAAAGTTAATCTGTAGAAAATAAAGTAATGTTTATCAGTCTCGGAAGAGAAGAGCAGTTTACGGCAGGAACGAGGCATTGTAAGTGGTGGGGGAATTCATCTACTTAGGGCAGGTAGTGACCGCGGGTCCGGATCATGAGACTGAAACATTCAGAAGAATAAGAATGGGCAGGGGTGCGTTCGGCAGGCATTCCCAAATCGTGAACAGCAGGTTGCCATTATCCCTCAAGAGGAAAGTGTAAAACAGCTGTGTCTTGCCAGTACTCACGTATGGTGCAGAAAGCTGTAGGCTTACGAAAACGGTTCTACTCAAATTGAGGACGACGCAACGAGCTATGGAGTGAAGAATGATGTGTGCAACGTTAAGAGGAAGCTTTAGCTCGGGCCCAACTCCGACGCGGCCTATTCAAATACATGTAAAACGCAAAAACGTTTTTATGAGATAACCCCTGGACCGATTTTGATGAAATTTGTCGCATTTGAAAGAGAAAGTTAAATTCTAGTGACTGTTGGAAGCGGAATTTCGATTTAGGGTATGAATTTTCTTAAAACGATTTTCAAATATTTGACCGTTTGAAAAAAAATAGAAGCACGAAGTTTATAAATTCATAGCTCTGCATAAAAAACCGATATCGCGGTTCTGTAAACGGCATCCTTTAGATCATTCAAAGCGGACAAATTCAATATGTCATTTTACATCTTACGTGAATTTGTTACGTTGGTTACAACGGTTTTGCAAAAGTTGTATTTCTCTATTATTAAATTTTTTATATTCATGTGTAACATATCAATTTTGTCCGCTTTAGGTGTACTATTAGATGCAATTCACAGAATTGTATTATCATTTTTCGTTGTTGAGTTACAGAGTTGTAAACTTGATAGTTTCGTTTTTTGAAAATTTTCGATTTTTGCCAATTTTTAATAAAAAATTGACAATCTAACTCAAAAATTCGAAACCAACAGTCACTAGATTTTAAGTTTGTCTTTTAAATGCAACAAACCTCGTCAAATTTGGTGCAGTGGTTGCCGAGAAAAACGAATTCTCCTTTTACATGTATTTAGATAGGAGCACCCGAGCTAAAGCTTCCTCTTAAGGGATAATAGATGAGCAGATTGGGTGAGGGAACAAACGCGAGTTAATGACATCTTAGTTGAAATCAAGAAAAAGAAATGGGGGGGGGGGGGGGGGCGTGGGCATGACATGTAATGAGGAGGGAAGATAACCGATGGTCATTAAGGGTTGTGGACTGAATTCCAAGGGAAGGGACGCGTAGCAGGGGGTGGCAGAAAGTTAGGGCGGCGGATGAGTTTAAGAAGTTTGCAGGGACGACATGGCCACTATTAATACGTGACTGGGGTAGTTGGAGAAGTATCGGAGAGGCCTTTGCCCTGCAGTGGGCGTAACCGGGCTGATTATGATGATGATGATGACCTCTCCTGCTTATATACTGCGATAGCCTTGACGTCACGCCATTGTTCACGGCGGACGTTCCAATCTGTTCCGCATGTTGACATCTGTGCCGCCGCACTGCACTCGTGTGGGTTGTTTAGAAATCGCTAAATCTGAATCTGCCACCGGACGCCGAAAAAACTACGGAAGGTTAGTCATATACCGCTTTCGCTGTAACAAAAAATACAGCATTGTGTGCTTGCCAAGAATTCGCGCAAAACAACAGTAGTAGCATACGGAACGCAAAGCCTGTATTGACTATACCTATTGCTTTCTTCGGCAAGATCAAATGTACAAACGACGTGCAGACTAAATTTGAAAGCGAACCATTCTTGAATTTTTTTTTTCAAGGATTGTTTTTTCCGCTGGGTGCGTGCCTGTTTTCGTGGGCCAATGCAGAAGGAATGCAGTCTAAAACAGCATCTCAAATAGTGGCCTAGGGCTTCATTTGTGGCGCACTTATGTTATCAAAAGTCCCCATAGTAATCACTGTGACAGTCAGAGCCACTAGAGTACCGATGAAACAATGTGTAGTTAAGTAACTCCAAGGCATAGAGCACCTGGGTTGCTCCACTAGAGTGCATTGGTGTCATCGATACCACAGGGGAGTCCACCAGTGAAGCCCCTGGTGATGTCACCCGTGAAGATATGGTCGAAACTACAATCTGTGAGCCGATGGACATTGAGTAATTTTGTCAAGTGATGTACTTATGCGTAATTTTCCATACTCTCACAATTCTATATTGTAAAATTGTACGCGATAATCGTCTGCAATAATCATCTCTTCACAACCGGCGGTGTACGTTTCGGTCCGGAAAATTACCATGGCTCGTAAGTGTCCTTTTACTGCCAAACAGCAATAGTACGTAATACAGCGCAATCAACTAAGATTATGGCTGCCAAACGTTTGTATTCTAGGTCTGGCAATGTGGCGATTCCTGGGGAAAAACACTCTGCTGGTGCCGTTTGAGCTCTGTCCTGTTCGCTCCTGCATACGCCTACTTTTGTGCATGCCTTCGAATGTGCTGCAGGAGCGCAGAGAACACCAAGTGGCGGCGGATCGCACAAGTCTGCTCGGGCATGACACAGTCACATTGCAATGAATGTAGAAATATGTACCCAGTCCAAACCGCAAGGAACGTCCACAGCCTAGGCTTGAATATTAATGTGAGCGTTGTCAACGGTCGAGATAAGCAAGGAGCAACTGGAGTTTTCTTGAAAAAGTTAAGGAAAACATAGGGCGGCAGTTAACATGCCGGAATAGGCAAAATGCAAGAATGCATGCAGTAGACATTTGAAAAGAAAACCTAAATATCACAGATTACCATTTGTTACCGCCCGTTTAAAAGGCGACGCCATCAGCAAGCATCATAGTCCTTATCATCGTTCGGTAGCTTTGAAGCGATGCGTTGGAACTTTGAGGATCTCGCCAGTATAAGGCGTGGTTTCGCAATAGTCTTCGTTGTGACGGCGCACAATATATCTGCTTCCTTTCTGTCCCGATGCGCGGTTCTTGTTTCTTCCTTTTTTTTTCTTATTTGTGTAGAAACACGTTCTTTGAACGAAATTTCATGCACGTCCCATGAGTCTACGAAATACACCCTACTGAAGGCTCAACGCCCGAAGCATGCGGCAAGGCGGGTGACACCCACACAAGATTAAGAAGGCGACAGAGCGAGACAGAGGTCCGTCTGCAACTGAGAAGAACCAAAAACACCCACTGACGTCTCGTCAGGGGACCCTCTTTGTCCAATAAAGCCGGGTCGGATTCAAGGACGAAACTCGATGCCTCCATCCTCCGGCGTCTCTATAATCCGCTTGACGAGAGTTGACCCCCTGCGTTAGGGTCCGCTTTCACGGCCAAATTGTGCTCTTGTTCGCTGCGCCGCCTTTTTCTCGACGCGTGAAAGTGGTTGTGCGTTGAATGAATGCTTGTTTCTAGGAAGCAGTCGAGAAGTGGCAGCACACGTACGGCGACGGAAAAGAAAAGAAATGCATACGTCATCACAACTGCTAGCAAAAAAAGCAGTGGAAATGAAGCAAAACTGCAATTCGCTAATCTAACGTTAAATTTATGTAAAAACTTCCGATTGTGCGTTAAAGCTTTCTTGAACGGAGTCTAACGTCGACTGAAACGTCGGTAAAATTAATGCTAAGCAGAATTTATTCGAGGCTTCCAAAACCTTGTTAACACTTGTTTACTTAAAATAGACATCACCCGCCGCAGTGGTTTAGCGGCTACGGTGTTGCGCTGCTAAGCACGGGGTAGCGGGATCAAATCCCGGTCGCGGCAGCCGTATTTTGATGGGAGCGAAATAGCGAAATACCAAAACGCCCTTGCCCCTCGCCTTTGGGGCTCGTTGACGATCTTCTGATGGTCAAGATTACTGCGGAGTCCCCCACTACGGCATGACTCATACTCAAATCGTGCTTTTGCCATGTTACACCCCAGAATTCAATTCAAATTTCAAAACAGATACAGGAGTAGGCTATGAAATAACTTAACTAAAAAAAAAGATGGAGGAATTTCAGAAAAAAAAAGAACTTTGCCAAGTTGCTTAAACATAAATCTTGGTTATCCACGTCCAAGAAGATGGTGCTTTTAGACAGCACCGGGCACTCCTCTTCAATCACTGATCTTCCTCGAACTTCGACAACGTTTCAGTCGAAGTATGGAGAAAAGAATATAGTGACAACCGATCTAATGTTCACAAACACAGGCACACCCTTGCTCATACACAAACGCGCACTTAACCGCGCCAACATTTGCGTTCCCGAGCAGTTCACGCAGTTTAAATGTTCTAGTAAAAGTACAAATGACTTTCCTCGGTGAGGCTGCGTTCGAAGCACATATCTCGGGAACAAACACGCGAGAGACACGGATCCAGGGTTGCAAAAGGGAAGGCAAATTTGCTCGACTTAACTCGAGTGTATCGGTGATTAAGAACACTAGTGGCAGTATTTTACCAGTTACAATCAATGCGCGAGAGACCGCACGGCAATATAGCCACGCGAAGAGACGTTGGATCTTGTGTAGCTTTCGTCAGTGCTTAAACAAGAACAAACTGTTAAAAATTGTTTCATAGAAGGCTGACGTCAGGACGGCTGTGCGACGATGCCGGGTGCGCTTTCCGTCGTAATGACAGCCAAGGTTCTGTGCACCCGCCGCGGTTGCTCAGTGGCTATGGTGTTAGGCTGCTGAGCACGAGGTCGCGGGATCGAATCCCGGCCACGGCGGCCGCATTTCGATGGGGTCGAAATGCGAAAACACCCATGTACTTAGATTTAGGTGCACGTTAATGAACCCCAGGTGATCTAAATTTCCGGAGTCCTCCACTACGGCGTGCCTCATGATCAGAAAGTGGTTTTGGCACGTAAAACCCCATAATTAGATTAATTAAGATTCTGTGCGTGTTCAAACAGCGATTCTTGCCAACGTGCAAGTCAGAATCTGACCCGCTGTCATTTGTTGGGTTGTTCTATACCTTCGCAAAACTCCCCCTCGTTACAAGTGTGCACAAAGAAGAAAAAAGAGTTGCTTCGAACACAATTTTCATGTTTCCTTTTTATATTGGTGCTCGGTGTACGTAGCGCTTATGTCCTATCAGACCACTGACTGAGCCTTGTAGGCATGGCAAGCAACGAAAGCTCGTTCCCACTTTTTTTTTCCTGTTGGTTTTTCTGAGAGAAACAAATGTCACCGCGCAACCGTTTATGTCAAGTTTTAACAGCCATATGTAATGCATTCCATGACGTATGGAACTTGAGGCAGAATGGCGCAACTTCTGAAAAGGATATTTTTTTAAATTTTCTCCCTGTTAGGTTTGATTTTATCCCTTCATATTTTCATTTCTTCTTTTCTGTTAAGCATTGCTTGCGTGCAGTACATTTTCGACAAATATGTTCTGAACCTGTTGCCTTATTAACGAGAACGAGCTCATACACATCTGATTTGCATTGATTTAGCTCGAATTTCTGTCATTTTCTATGACTGTGAGAGAGAGAGAAAGAAATAAAAGAAGAGAGTAAAGGCGAGGAGGTTAACCAGAAGCACGTCCGAAATTCGCAGTAAGCTACAGCACAGTAAATGAGCCGTTTTTCAATGGTTCCATGAAGAAATTGGAAGGCGTCATGAACTTATCGAATGAATCGCAAGTTATGTTACAAACAAACGGGCCTGAAATAAAACAACCATCAAGTAAACACGCAGAAGACGCATATTTCGTAAATCATGTTAATCATTTTCTTTCATGCTAGGATTATCGTTTTACAAATTTGGCTTCATCTCTTTTCAGTATAGGGGAAGAGGGATATGGTAAAGACTCCATAAATTCGTCTGCATTCACACGCCTAAGTCATTCTTAGTGGACATCTAGTGTTATATTTATCACCGCTAATTATAATGAAGTGATGAGTTTAGCGTATGTTTAGTCGGGAAAAACATGAAGCTGGAATGGTCTAAAAGCCCAAGTGTTTCCCGCGAACACACGCAACGAATGCGCAAATCGACAAAAACAACAAAAAAAATGCTAAGACACTATCGCATGAGCAAAGAGGTCAGCTCGCGTAAGCGACGCCTACTAGCTGTAGCACACATCAAGCAGAGTGCCTCTGTCCAACCATGCCCGCTCCGCAGAAATCTGGCGCCAATTGGAGCGAAAGCTTAGACGAACCCCAGAACAAGGCTCCCAACGAACCATGGACCGCCGGATGTTTTCCCTCTGTTTGCTGGCGTCGCCGACCGTCGCGCCAATTTAAGTTCGCGCTACTTGTATCAACGCCCCTCCATCTGTGAGCAGGCCTTCCTCTCTCTGTCCTTCGCGCTGTTTCTTTGTGCTTTGTTCAAACACTCGCGTGCGTTATGCGCAGAGCTCTCTATTTGTGGCTGTCTTTTAACAACGAGCGCTATGAGCCCATGCAGGTCCTCAGCTGCGGCTGCTACTGTTTGCGCGGTCGTAGACGCCTTGCTCCAGCAGTCCGGTCTCCGCGTGACCTAGGCACGTGCTCCGGTGGCACATCACGTAGCTACGATCGAACAGCTAAACCTGCTGCGACTAGGAGGAGCAGCTCACTGACGGCAAATCACGTAGTCGTGGCCTGGAAACCGCGCTGCATACCACGTTGCCATGTTTATTGTGAGAACCAGCCGAAGGCCGCAACCCTGGATGTATTGACGTCATTGCTTCCAAGCCAGTTTTGCAACAAACAGCACTTCGCAGTGTGATGCCTACCGAAAGCAGGACGTATGGACAGGTGAGTGTTCTTCGCGTTGTTTTGGGCACTAATCCCCTCGCGATAACGTCGCAGCAGGGAGTGCTGGCTCGTCGAAAAGTAACACGCCATGCTTGTGCACGCTATGCATATACTGTGCACGACAGTTCTGAACTGTTCACTGTATTACGCAGGTTGCGAGAGTGCCCATGCATGTCACCCTCTCATAGATTTATGCGCTTCATTCCATTATTGTGAAGAACGCCAGCTTCACCGTGAATCATCTGTGAATTGCATAAAAGACGGAGGGTCCGTACTTTGCTCACTGCCCCTGTTTTGTGCGAACGTCATCGAAAATTGCTTTAGTACGTGTTTTCGGCACCACTATTAGCTGAATCGTGTGTTCATGTGACAAACATGAGCGTTGGAATCTTCTATAATTCTACCGCCAAAGCAGCGCGCCCATGTTTTTCTGTAACAGAAAGCTGAGTTTATCAGAACCGATGCACAGTTCACTGCTTTATTGCGGTTCCACATTGACCTATACAGATGGGCTCATTACGACATGTGTGCATGCCTTAGACGCGATTTTGTGGATTTACTGCCACATATTTATTGTATACACGTCAAGACAAGTCTGAAAAAAATTTACGTATGTAATCATTTCCAACCTAAATGCTTATGAGGCGGGGAAGCACCGACATAACTGCATCACTGGGAAGTCTGTTGCGACTACAAATGTCCGCAAGTATGCAATGCAAGTACTACACTGACCCCGATAAGTTTTGGTCTTTTAAGGAGGTCTTCTTGTACAAAAGCATGCAGAGGAAACAAACAACGACCCAGCACCCTAACTCAGTGCTGCTTTTTTTTTTTATAAGCGACTAATGACAAATAAAATGCCGCATTTCAATATAACAACAACCCACGCGCTATGCATGTACTGTGTAGGACAGTTCTGGACTGTTCTGGACAGTTCACTGTATCACGCAGTTTGTGAAAGTGCCCCATGACACAGCAGGCAACGCTGTCTAGGATTATGCAATGAGCAATGTACGTCCCAATTTTGGAATTTATATACACACGGGCTACTTCATGCCGGTATCATTCTCCCCTACACACCTGTACATATCGGAACACATCGTACTCACATGTTATTTCCGCTATCTTTATTACTGCGGTGCTGGTTTTGTACTCCATATTCAGTCAACCAATTATTGCACTAGTTTCCTTATTCTAGCCATTGTTGAATAATTTTCCCGAAGTAGCTACGTCTCTTCGTGTGGTCAGTTATTTTGTTTCTCTCATTGCTTAGCACAAAGACGGGTGATCATCGCTCGGGTGCCAAAATCTAGGGCCATGTTGCTGAGCTAAACTGCGATAGGCAAAAGCCTATCTATGACTGACTCTGTTACTGTTGTCTGAACTGTTCTGCGAATGGACGCCGCCGTGGCCGCGACCATGGGATGCAAGCGCAATGTCACCGGCTGTGATTGATCACCGCTTTCCTGCGTCCACCACGGACGGTGGACGGACAGTCATGAGCCACTAAAGGTTTACGCCTTAATATGGCGTTTCTGTGCTCTGAGACGCATGAAGAAGCATAACGCGTAAGTCACAGAAATGCAACAACTTCATCGCCAGCAGGCGTGCGTCAATTCTGCGCTGCAGCAGTAAGTACGCGGAAAGATTCACGGCCCGTTTCACAGACCAAGTTTAACTGCCACTCTCGCACGTCACCGATAGGAAGCACAGCACATGGCACATGGTTCGATCAGTACTCATTCAACCGCCACTCTCATTTGCAGAGGAAAAACAGGCAGCAAGTCCAACGTGCCTTGTTCGAATCTATATACAGCGAAGCTTACGAGGCAGTGTTCACGAGCAGATTGTCATCACGCTAAAGGGCGCCCCGAACGAGGAGGTCTGCAATGCAATGCACCTTTGAACGCAACCAGAGTTGTATTGGTTGAAAGGGGCAAGCTGGCTTTCTGTGCACTTTGTTACGGGCACCCGACCTCCCCTTGGAGGCGCAGGTGCGACCGTCCTTGCGGTTACCAGGCGGCGAAACGAATTCCCAATGTGAGGCCATTTCCTCCGGTGCCCTCTGTCCCGTCTCATCGCGGCTCTCCACCGCGTGGCGGCCTCGCCCTCTCCACCAGCTGCCAACAACCCGCATGCGCAGGCCGGCTGCTCCCCTGTACATTCTACTGCTGCGGGTGAAGTAGTGCAAGCCATCGCTCCTAGATGGCACCACCGACCCGGAGCAGAGTGTGAGTTATTTGGCGATGACGCACGAGCAGCAGCAGAAGCAGGCGGCAGGCACGGTCCGCATGGTTCGCAAAGAAAGCTTCGCTTTGAGGTATTGGGTAGGCTGTATCGAGGAGGACGCAGCCACAGTGGAGTACGAAAAACATCTTGTGCGAGCTGCTGAGAGTGCATGGGCACTAGGGTATAGAAATAACGAAACCAGATGCATAAGCGACATTTATTAGGCGTTACAAAGCTTACATGCCTAACTTAAGATACGGGCAGTAAAGTCCTACGGTTTAACCTTGCAAGCGTGCTCGTTTTCCGTTGGTACCGAGCCTGCCGTGGTCAAAGGTGGGGGTCAGGCATCGGCATCCCTCTTGCTGTTCGAGTCCCCCCCCCCCCCTCCTCAGGCCATTTATGGACCATACGTATCGAACGCGGGGTAAGCCATAGCCTAGAAAACGTGTAATTTCTGCAACAACTTACACGCTTGTGAGCCAAAACTCGCGATCAGCACAAAACTTGCACGCTTGTGAGACAAAACTCGCGATCAGCAGAAATTTGAGTTTGAATAATTGTACCTAAAATGTCTGAGTGAGCTCTCTCAAAAACGACCATTCCCGCTTGGATCGAAAAGTGTATTGCCGAGTTATGCCTCTAACGCCGAGTGGTACCTTCAATTTACCTCCAATCACGTCATGCACGGCGCAACAATGGTGCCCTGTGTGCCCGCCACAGGTAACTAATAAAGTAGCGGTTAACCAAACGAGACCTTAACAAAAGCTAAGGCACGTGGGTAGCATCGTGTCAAATTTATAGCAACATTTGTGTTATGCGTTTTTTACATACTTGTAGCTTTATATGCGGTTTTAGCAAGCAACCCTCGAATGGTAACCGAAAAAGTTGACAGGCAATTTAGCATACGCTAAAGAGGATGAAGGCGAAAGCCTGCGCGCTCATGAGACTATGATTAATTTAGTTTAACATTCTCATTCGAACCTGTTGTTTCGTAATATTACTTGTTTTTTTCCCCATTACTTGTTCTCTTTTTCGGTCGCCTAGAGATCACCACTGGCTCTGCGTGGTTAATGGCACGTTAGAGCGGTCGTGGCAAGTCCATGAACACCATTAGGACCCATGCGCAGGCTCACTGAATGGTTATTTTTTTTATTAAGCACTTTAATCGAGGAGGGTCACTACATGGGCTTGTGTATGTGGTGCCTTCTACTTTCTTGTAGCGCAGGTAGAATCATAGGGACACAGAAAGGCAAATTATACAAGCATACAGCCCTAACTTTCAACTACAGACTGATTTCCAGTTCTCGTATAGGTGTACTTAAACTTCCCAAAACTTCAGAAGACAAAAGTGCATTGCTCGGCAAATATGGCTAAAAGCTGGAAAACCACACGCAGACACTTTTGTGGCCACACTGATTACCTAGAGGGGCACCCTTTCAAAGGGACCAGAGATAATCGAGCTCTCTTTTTTTGATAAACAAATTCATGGCTTCGTGGCTAATGCACTTGAATTTTTGTGCCGCAACGCCGCACGGCCGTCGTATATTTCAGCCGATGAGCCATGTAAGGCTTTCGCCTCAATAAAACACGTCTCACGTTGAAATATTTTTCGCAACGAGCCATCTACGTAGGCCTCAGTAAAACTATATTGGTCAGTGGCAAAAAAGCCACAAATATTGTTTAATTGGCACGTATGCACACAATTGTGTTCAAAGAGTCAAAGTTGCAACACCGTCAACCAATGCTTCTACTGCGTGGATACTGGAGAAGCAGTTGTGGTACTATGTCAGGCAGTATCGTAAGAACCCCAACAAAGAATGACACCAAGGAAAACATAGGGCAAATCACTTGTAGCTAATAACTGAAATAAGGAAGTGATAAAGAACTGGAAATGAAAGCGGATGAAAAAACAACTTGCTGCAGGTGGGGAACGATCACACTTCTTCGCATTACGCGTACGATACGAATATGTGGAATCGAAGACGTGAGAAGACGTGATAGTAGTAAAACATAAATACCCAAGGAAGAGCATGGGAAGATGGCGCCGCGGTAATTCAAGTCGTAGAGCATCATTCACGTAATGCGGAAAGGTGGGATCGCTCCCCAACTGCGGTATGTTGTTTTTTCATCCACTTTCATTTGAATGAGTTTGTCATTTCTTTACTTCAATTAGTAATTATATTACTTTCCCCCATGTTTTCATTGGTGTGATTGCTTGTTGGCTTCTTATGATATGATTTATAATAATCGGGCCCACCTGTTAACACCCTTCTCATTTGTGTCAGGCAGTGTGGCGCATCTTCAATGAGCCTCTCCAATCCTCTGTCTTGTGGTCAGACGGCTCTAGGCTTGCTCTGCCTTTGTCAGGATCGGGAGCTTCTGGTCGTGGCTGCTTTTTGCTTGCTTTCTTCAGAAGTCCTGTTCAGGCTCTCATGTTTTGCCTTAAACGCTGCAAGTATTTGTCCATTGGAAATAATTCTGAAGTTTAACAGAGGCATGTGTCCATGAAATATGCGGCGTTCGGATTATTTCCACATTCAGGAGGCCTTCGGACGACCCCCGAGTGCCGTTATGCAGGTGGCGGAAGGGAGAGAAGGCGACGTTTTCGTTGAAAGTTATTTTTTCACAGTATTCCACAGTACTCAATAAACCTGTAGATTCCACGCCTTGCACTTTCTCTTCTTTCACATTTGCAACGAAAGCGGAACTGACGAAACCAACTCCGGCAACGTCATAATCCTCGTCATCGCTGGAGTCTACGCCCGAGAAATATTGATACGTATTCTCCGGGAGCTTTTCCGCACATTGCTTGTGCACCTCATTGAGATTCTACTCACAAAACGAGGAAGGATGCAGCGCAACAAACGCTGCAGAGATATACGAGGAGTTCGGTATCCAGCCGAGTTGAGGCCTGCTTCGCACAGAGTGCCGGTTTCCACAGAGCGGTATAGTGCGTCCAACATGGTGGTTTGCACACGTATGTTACCATAGTCAAAATATGGAACTGAGAGGGCACTGGACGCGTGCGAGCGTTCTAGCTTGGGGATATACCGGTGGGTAACTTTTTGTTTAATTCCGTAGAGAATGCTAAAAAATACTGAACAATAAATTGAAAGATAGCTTATCTGGCGACGCCAAACCACGTGCTTTCATGGTGAATATTTTACTGTTCAATTTAAGTCCCGCGTTTGCTATATTACGCAATAAACTCCACAGTCCCAAAAAATAAGAGTGGAGAATCCGGGCTCCAACCACGAAATCGGCTGCATCTATATATCACGTACGCTCGATGGAAAATGTGCGAGGTGACGATGTTCACAATTGGGTGCGATTGCGTTCTACGGCAAAACACGCCGCGCGGTTGGAGACGGCTGCCCCATAGCGTAGCTGTAGCCTTTGTAGCCATTCCGTAGCTGTATCTTTGTAGCCGACACTTCTCTAACGACACACACTTGCCATTGCCTTGCATTGACATTGCCTGAAGCAGCCTACGCCAGCATACATGCTCACCGTGCGCGTGAGTCGACCGATACGGCACGTCAAATCGGTTTTATAGAGAGACATTTTTATCAGAACATTGCTTACTCTCCGATACCACTTTATGTGCTCATATGGCTTCAAAGTACTGTAATATTTTCGCATTTTTAACAAATGCAGCTCTCGTACGCCACCGACGCTCAGTTAGCTTGACTAAAGACGCACAAAAAAGAAACAAGCAAAAAAAAACCCAATAAACGCACCCTGACGTATCTCTCAGTCGGCGTCATAACGGAGGTTGAGCAGTGCATATATCCTGACGCTTGTACGAACGTTGTGTCTACGCGTACTAGCATCGCCGTTGAATTCTGTTGCAAGCCGATTTCTTCTGCCTTAATATTGCAGTTGCTCTGAAAATGGATTCTGCTATTTGCATGTTCAGGAGCCGCGTCTTAGCACGTGCAATTTCTAAAAGAGTAATACGGTACCCAAAAGCAGCAGTGACGAAAGCAAACGCGAGTATCTCGCGAATAACTCGCCTGAACTAAAGTGAACTGAGAAGGCGCGCTAACTACCACCACATACATCGTTTTTCTAGCAAAAGATGAAGTACCACCTAATAAACAGCCCTACCTCAAGCTCCAGTCTTCCTTCAAGGTTTTTAGCACAAAGTTACTACAACAGTCAGGTAATCACCGAGACAATTCATGGCCGTGAGCCATAAAGAAGCATGTCGCAGAAATTCAAGCGAGGAATAGATGCCACTTTTTACTTTGATACTAAGGCTCACCTTCATGATGGCCTTTAATGGGATCTCAAGCACGTAGTCACTATAATATTGGAAAAGGAATGGCGCATCTACTCTTCTACCACCCACGTAAGCCTTTTAGCGTGACCTTCGTGACATATAACAAGCGCAAGAAGTCTCGGCACACACATGTATTCGTCCCAACGTTATGATTTGAAATCAATGAACGCCTGGCGTTCTCGTGACGTATGTTCAATCTGCAGACGCTCACATGTGCGAGGAAAATGAAACCTCATCTATTTCGCGGTGCCAATTGAACTCGGTAACTAGGCGCTTCGTTTTAAAGTCGAAGGCTTTCCTCTGGAGTCGCTCCTACTTTCCCATATGCGATATGTGCGCTTCTAGCGCCTTACGCAGGCTGATGACGTAGACAGTTCAGGCTAAATACAAGATTAGTGGGGTCACAGTTTATTTGTCGCTACGCATGAGGACCTAATATGAGCAACAGCGCATGTGTCCCTAGGGTTACCGGGTATTGAAACGGAACATGTGCGGCTCGGGCTATTAGGTATGTGATGACTCTGAGTATGAGCTTCTGGGGCTGGACATGTGCCATCGGGTATGAGATAATGAGCAAAACGAAAACAAGGTGAAAGCCGGAGCCAAAGTCCCCACAAGTTGACTTGTCTTTTTCAAGGCCTTGAAGGCCTTTCCTTCAACAAAGACAACTTGACTTCTCTTTTTCAAGGCCATGAAGGCCTTTCCTTCAACAAAGACAAGTCAACTTGTCGAAACGTTGACTCTGGCTTTCACCTTGTTCTCGTTCTGCTCATCGTCTTCAGTTTCCATCTCCCACCTTCCCCGTGTTTTCCCGGTGTGAGATGACTATGATGATGATGATGATAATACCTGAGGATAAAATTTGGAGGGCGATTTAACGACAAGCTTTTGTCGACTTAAGGCCGTTCGGGCGTGGCGCTCGCAATAAATCATTTGTTTCATACCATACTAGGGCTCACTCCCCTTTCCCACACAATCCTGGTTCAAGAGGCCCGTTCATGGATGTTAACTACATACAGGTTGAGTCGCCTTTCAAACTTTCTTTTCAATCTTGTTTTTAAAGTTCCAGCAGTCTGAGTGCAGCTTTATTTTTTCTCGTCCCCATCACTTATGTGAAGCTCAATGCATGCTCTAAAATAAATGAACTCAACTCACGGCAGTTTTCGAATTGCTGAGAGAAGTGCTACTGAGCAATGAAATTTTGAGACACAGGGTACGATTCTAAACTCTGTCGTCCTGCAATGACATCGTTTCAAGCCAGTCAGAATGGACGTGGCAGATGTGTGGGCCAATTGGCGAATTGGGCCTTGTCTAGAGCACCGCCTTGGTATGGACAAACTCAAGGGTAAAAACACAGAGAAAACACATCATCTATTCAATTTCGTATCAAGAAATCTTGAACACGTAAAAGTGGGCATGCTAAAATTTTATCTTCATAATATTTCTTGTCTTGCTTTTTAAAAGCTTCTTACAAACACTTTCAGAAGCTGCTACTACATTTAATTCCAATTCGATAGAAGCGGGGATAATCTTTAAGAGAACTCAGTGAGATGGCGTGAAAAGGGTCAGGAAAAATGGGGGTAATTACGGATCACGGGAAATCGGAAACTGCTGCGAAACCCATTTGGAGTAAGGTCACATTAACGGAACGGTATGGCAGTCAATAATAATGGGAATTGTGCCTGGGATTCACGTGCGAATGTTACAACACATTAGTAGAGGAGGGGGGGGGGTGAAGCGTATGAATAGGGTCTGCTTGCTGTGGGTTTGATTTACGTTAGGGAAAACGGAGATTTCATTTCACCTCCCCAGCGTCGTACGGAACGAACGCCAATCGATACAGGATTGTGAGTGCGCCCGCGGGAGATGATTATTCCAACGCTTCTTTATTCAGATGTTTTATTTTTTGCTCCAAGATTTTCATTTTTTACAAAACAATATAATTATATTGCACTGTAAGAACGAGAGCCACTAGACCGAGGTCGTTATGGAGCCCAACGCACAACTAATGCCAGTTAAACTTGTGCTTCACTTCATACTTAAGTTCTTCTTTTAGAACTGACACAACTCTACCGTCTATGCTTGACTGGTTCGTATAATTTCTCGACAGCATTATCTTACTGCCAACGTGAAGTTCTAAGCTTACCAATTTACTTTCTTTCGGGATTTGTTCAAGCTAATGGACCGGCTGCTATGCGAAAAAAGAAAGTACCTTTCGTAGTCGGTATGCAGAAGATGGTAGATCGATAGTAAAAGTTCTGAGAAGAAAGGCACCCCAAGTTAATAGGTATACTTAGCTGCCAGCCCGTAGCCTTATTTCTGTGGACGGCGCAGAATAAGTTACCTTACGAAATGTTCATATGGGGAAGCTATATTTACGACATCGTTTGATGCGGCATATTTCTCTGTAGCCTTCTGCCTCGCCATTAAGTTGTCGTTACCATGAACCACTCAAAACACGTTGCAGCTAGTATACTAGAAAATACTCTAGCCACTCATATATGAAATAACGATAAATAAAATATGGATCACACATTGAAGAATATTATCGTGTTCCGGTCCTGTCTTGGAATGTAGGAATCTCGCGTACAACTAGCAGACAACGTTAAAATTGTCGTGCCGCAACCAGAAGTTTAGTTTCGATTCGCCCCGTCTAAGAACACAATGGCGTTCCAGATCATGTCGTCGAGTTCCATCACATTTAATAGAGAGGCCATAGTGCAGCATCAGAGAATGAATTTGGCGACAAGAAATATACAATATGCCCACAAATTCTTTCTTGTTTTACATAGACATTTACTGGAATTCACGTAGCATGAAATTAAATTAGCGAACTAAAAAGAAAACCAGGCTGCTGCTGACACATGTGCGTAACTTGGCATGCATAAAACCGCAGTATTGAGGTTTGGGGAAAGTATTTATTGTCATTAAAGGTATCGAAGAACTTGGCAACGCTTGTTCAAGGTCGCACTGAACTGTGCGCATCGCAAGCTTCGGATGTTGCGGCAGTCATTAAAAAAACAATGTTCTGCGTTGACACACTAGCACTGCCACTCCGTACATGCGAATAACCGGTCTCTCCGGCACGGGTCGTAGCGCGACTATAGGCATTTGAGCATTCGCTGCTACCTCACGCATGCCCGCGCACGCCTCGTGCGCCGACGTTAAATACAACTGGCGAGTACGATAGAGGAATGTGCAGTACCTTCACCTAGGCGAGCGCAGTTGCTAGTTGGGGCTGTATCATGAAACCTACCGAAGACAGTTGCGCGTAGTAATCGACTTAGACCTCTAGGCATGGTTGAAGAATAGCGCTCCCTGTTCACCCCTCAAACCAGGACCGGAGTTCAGCTGTCAACAGTTGTTCCCTCTCTGCTGCAGTGACAACGATTTTATCTCCACCTTCGGCAGAGGTATAATAACGAAGGTGCAGCCTTGTTCTCCCTCTATATCTGTAACACGTGAGCAGGTGAAAGGGAAGCCGTGACCGTATACTTGAGCAGACTGTTTCCTGCCCGTGCATATAGTAGACGGTATTATCGATTACACCACAGGGCGGAATGTTAGCCTTCATCTGTTGTCTCGCCTACTTACACAGCACCAGGGCGGGTTAATTCTTCCCCTGGCAGATTCCAAACATCATAAGTTATATTATAGCTTGTTATATGCAACGAAGCGGAGACGGGCAGAGAATGTTTCTAGGTGAGGAGGCAGCTTTACACTCCTTCTCGTGTTCGTTCGCTCCCACGCGCTTGCCGCGTTTGCGTGCATCATCACTGTGTTCGATATATTGCGTTTGGTTCTTTCGCTCTCATGCTAGTCTCTCTGTTACCAGTCAAAAGATGTTAGCTTTTCCACCTGCGTGACTGTTTTCAGGCAGTACATTCTCGAACTCCCACAAAGTGCGATTAGTTATTAGTTGTACGCTTCTCTACGTTATTTTACCATGGTTTTCCCCTCCTTTCGAGGTGTGCAACGTTTGTGACCAGTGAACAAGTCCGTCAATTATTTTGAAGAAACCGCGATGCGCCTCGACTCCGTTCGCGCAGGCGCAACAGCGATCACGTTTCATTCACACGCTGATTGAGGGCGAGAAGTCGAGGGAAAAGCGCAGTGATAAAGTTTTTCAATGCGTAAGTGTTTCTATGCTTGCCCAACGAGAAAAACCGCCTGTTCGTCCGTCACGCAACACAATCGCCTTTAAGATAGAGCCCGAAGCAGCCAGCGACTTTACTTTCGTGCTGCCTTTCCCTTGAACGCGAACAAAACGGCCAGAATATAGCGCTTACAAAGCTCTCAGCTCATGCCCCTGTACATGCATCCCCCCCCCCTTTCACAGCTCGCTTTGAACATATGGGACCCAGTGTCTATCTCCAGCGCGAAACAACGAAAACACAGCGCGCGAAGCTATCAGCAACCCACACTCTCTGTCCGTATTGCAGATCGCTTTCAAGATACGTTCCGCGCGGCCGTGCCTACGCAGTCGCCGCCGGAGTACGTTTGACCCCGGTTCATAATGATTGGACGCGGATGGATAAGGTAATAAAGAGCGATACCATCTTATAATGAACGAAGCGTCATCAGCGCACCTGGTGCCGCCACCTGCAGTAATTTGTGTGCGTTGATCAAGGCACGTTATGCCACCGTCAGGTCCAGTTCGCGTCGCCGCAGCGCTGTCGTTTGTACTGGCCGGATGCAGTTTCATTACATTGGCAATGACACAGGGACGAATGGAGATAAGCAAGTAACACAATGCTTATGCATATTTAGGCAACTGCCAGGGGAGCTTTTGCATGAATTTTTTTATCTCTCACTTTTTCAGGGTCATCATGCGCGCGGAAAAAAAAAATGCGGGAGTACTTATCTATGTAAGGCGTTTTCGGAAAGCTCGCTTCGACGTCTGCAGTACGACAGGTTGCATAGCAATACAAAATGAAACTATCGGAGAGATTCCGCCTAGTGATTACATAGCAAACGTGGGATGATATTCCAATTGATATTGTGAGGACAAGTTTGGGAGGTAACGTTATGGGCACAGCAGACAACTGCTCCTCAATGAGACAGCATAACGTGCGCGTAGGGAAGAAAACCACAGTTAAAATCGTCTGACGCTTAGGACTAGAACACTAGGGCACGTAGGATATGCATCGGCCGAGAGAGGACAGGAACCGTTGGAGACCTCGGAGAGGTTTCCTTTTTGGAGCACGTCTAAATCAGTTGGTGCTAATAATAACTCGCAGCCCAGATAAATGACAGTGTATAAAATCACCATGAGATCGTCTCAGTGTCACGCAAGTATGCAAGACATGAATATACGCGAACACACTGGCACATGTGGTAGACCTATAGCTGGGAACGGCGTTTCTGGGCTTTAGCCTACCACGCAACCCTCACTCCAAGCACCGATAACGGGCGATGTGGAACGTAGATATCATGTATCAAAATGCAAGTGGGTCCAGTAAAGAAAACTGCATGGTTGATCACAGTGTTAAAACATTTATTTGCGTGTAAAGGCTATGTTTTACGTAGACTGGCAGGCATGTCATCATGTCAAAAACCTTACTTGCTTTATACCCGCCGTGGTTGCTCAGTGGCTATGGTGTTGGGCTGCTGAGCACGAGGTCGCGGGATCGAATCCCGGCCACGAAGGCCGCATTTCGATGAGGGCGAAATGCGAAAACACCGTGTGCTTAGATTTAGGTGCACGTTAAAGAACCCCAGGTGGTCAAAATTTCCGGAGTCCTCCACTACGGCGTGCCTCATAATCAGAAAGTGGTTTTGGCACGTAAAACCCCAAATATTATATATATATATATATATATATATATATATATTATTATTACTTGCTTTATCGGTAAATACTTCCAGGCGCGCACATGGCTCTTAGAGAATATGTAAGATCAGACCGCCATAAGAGCCAGGAATTCAATTCTCTAAAATGCCTTTACGTATCAGCTGCTTACAATTAAATACAATTTGTTAAATAGCTACAAAATTTTAAAGTCGCCTTCTGCGTTCTCTTTTTCCGGGACAAAATACATGGTGAACGACAAGACTTGCATACTGCTGCAGCCGTTTTTGGAAACTTGCTCGGTACTGCCTCAAGTTATCACCTTCTTGCACACAAAAGCTGCACTACTGAGGGCTCTCTACTTGTTTTTGACATCCCACAGTACGGTACGACGACGACAGTTCTTTTGAAATACGACTCTGCAATAATAAGATAATTCAGCGGCCCGCCGCATGCATAGAGAGAACAGTGGGCTTGGGTCAGAGCCGGATTCGCTTCAACGATAGAGCGGCCAAGGGATTCGCTTCTCTGACGTTACACGTTGTGCGCCATGAATAAAGCGTTCCGACAGGAACGAACAAGCCGACTCAAAATAAGCATCGGGAAAAAACCTGCTCAATGGCGTCTAGTAACTTGCCAACGAATGGGCGAAAAGCAATCCCGGCGCTGGAAACAACCGAACCTCGCTTCCGACGAGATAACTGACGTTATTCCCGCATTTCTGGTCCCTCTGTGCGTCAGGCAACGCCAGTCAGCTGTATTCGAGATACGATTCGGGCCGATGATCACGCGGCACGCTAAACTGAACCTCAACTCTGTGCTCCATATCTACGAAGCACAGATCGATTTATGGCGCGCCTTTGTATGACCTCTCGCAGGCTCCTCTGGAGCGGGGGCCCATCCATTAGCACATCTCGGATCAAGATAATCAGTAAGCACTGCAAGCTGTGGTTCCATTGGTGTCATGGAAGAAGGTCAAGTGCACTCTCCGTTGCGACGTTATATCTATTTGTTACGCGGGTTTTTGTCATTTTCATGTATTTTATTGTTACAGTTATGTATTTATTGGTTGTATGACAGAGAAAAGGAGTAACCAACATGTTTTACGCCCGAACCGTCCACAGGTAACGCATGTATATTGAAGCAGAGCAGAGCACTCGTCGCGTTGCCGCCGTGACTATGACGTTCTGCTCTCGAACATAAAGTCGTACCTTCGACTGCCAGCAACAGCAGCCGCATTCCGATAGATAATCGGTGCAAGATTACCAAAATGCTTGTATGCGTAGATTAGATGCACGTTAAAAAATGTTTGTTGCCAGTATTTATCCGGAGACCTGCATTACGGTCTCTCTCAAGGCCACCGTGTCGCCTTGAGATATTAAGCCCGCTGACTGAAGGAACCAAGCAATCAATCAATCAACGGAAGAAAAAATTTGGCTCCGTACAGATGCGGAGGCAAAGTGGGAGACGAGACACGCACGTGGTGCCGTATGTTCCGTGTTCCTTCTTTTTGTACAGATCTCTCTTACTCTCTACATTTTGTGCTACAATGGCGCAGCAACGAGCCCATGTAATGCTATGACGCCATTAATGGTGGCGATTCTTCTGTGTTTATATATATAGCGGAGCTTTTATGCGCTAGGTTCTGGTGGTTTATGTGCGTTGGCAAATTGATGGCGGCCACCGCAGAGCTAAAGCATAAAGCAGAAGCGTGCCTCAGCTTCGTTTATTCACCTGAAGTGTCAAAATATATTGTGATTCAAAAATATCATAATAACAAATTACAACCAGGATGGACACTGTTAATTATGTATTGCTCTTTGACGTGACGGGTTCTATAGGCAAACCACGTAACCTTACCTCAGTTCCCTTCCACCCGTGCAATGGGTAGGCCGCGTGCAGTGAGAACTGCGCAACAACAGCGCGCCTACGAAGAACAGCGTCGTGAACAGAAGCGGGAATGTGCGTGGCGACGGCGAGCGGCACGTAATACGGACGAATATCGTGCCGCAAACGCCAAGCGTATTAACCTTTGGTTGGATCACTCCTACCGACTTCACTCCCATCATAATTGTGGGTTATTTCAACATAGACGCATTCCAGCCAGATGGAAAGTGGTTCGTGGCGTTTCTCTCGGCGCATCTGAGATCCCTTCCTGATTCATTCCACAGTTTTTCAGGCGTAATTTTGCACGGTCATTGAGCTGTATCATCACTATCTGATTCCAATTTGTTTACGTTGCCCTGTTTTTGTCGCATTTGGCCTTTAACTTTCCGAGCACACACTCCAGTAATGAGATACACCATATTGGAGGGAGCGTTCCGCATAAAGTTCGACCTTCTCGAGGCCTTTCACGCGCATGCAATATAACTATGCAATTATTTTTCGTTTCGTCTGCATCAAGATGTGGCCGCCACAGTTAAGGTTCTAACCCATGATCTCGCGCTCACCCACATACGCTGTAGCCCCTGAGCTAGTGCGACATTTATATATAGTTGTTTGCAATCAAGCTCTCTTGCTTGCCTACCAGAACGACGACCACAGGCGTCCTTCTCCAACGACGTTAGCATCCATCGTGCCTGTTTACCATCGGGCTTCACACGCTCAGCACGTTCAACCTCAGCTTTGTGGTGTTTAAAACAACCTTAAGTGCGTCTCATGGTTCCAGGGATAAGAAAGAAGACCGACCTGTCTACCTTGGCCCTGAAGCAAGCAGCTCTGGATTGTTTGAACACTTTCTACTTTGACCGAGTCCACATATATATGGATGACTCTTCCACTCAGACCAGCTCCACCGGCGCAGTGGTTATACCATCACGATGAATTAGCGTCCGATACAAGATTTCTCACATGACAACATCGACCGGATCGGAGCTTGTTGCCCCACGAGGTGCCGTTGATTACATTAACAACCAACACGCTAATCGGTGGGCAATATTCTGCGATTCGAAGGCGGCCTTACAATGTCTTCTGTCATCTCTTCGTCGCGGGTCGTGTGAACAACTAGTGTCGGAGATACGAGAAATGCACCATCGCATGATCACGAAAGGACACGACGTCGTGTTTCAGTGGCTGCCTGGCCATTGCAGTATCTCCGGCAACGACCTCGCTGACGAAGCTGCTAGGAAAGCACACGTAGGAGCAACCCTTGTTTCTGTACCTTTATCGCGGACCGACGCAGCCCAACACCTAAGCAAGGTCGCACACCGTATGACATTAGAGAAGTGGCACATACACCTGAATTCACCCAAGAACGATTGCATTCCCTCGACCCCTCTATGCAACTGCGGCTGTTACCAGGACTTCTGCGAAATGAGGAAACAATGCTGTGCCGCTTACGCTTTGGCGTCCCATTCACCAATGCATATACGTTTTTGATTGGAATGACTGATAGCGCCGACTGTAATGCCTGCGGTGCCGAGGAAACTATAGAACATCTACTGCGCTACTGCCCATCTTTTCAAAACGAAAGACATGACCTCTGCACAGCTCTCAATCAGCTAGATAGAACACCGTTCACCTTGAAGAAAATCTTGGGACCATGGCCTCGCATATCGCAGCTACAAGAGGCCACAAAAGCTCTGCTGCGATA